>NW_027194022.1:300000-471800 GCF_032444005.1 Ranitomeya imitator
ACAAACTTGGGCTGGCTGTAGGCACTTTTAAATTGGTTGCAGGGGTACACGGGCAGCAGTGGTCTGGTCAGTGGAAGTCTAGTGGAAGGAGTGACCGCAGACAGGCTTCGAAGGCCTAACATAACAAACTTGGGCTGGCTGTAGGCACTTTTAAATTGGTTCCAGGGGTACACGGGCAGCAGTGGTCTGGTCAGTGGAAGTCTAGTGGAAGGAGTGACCGCAGACAGGCTTCGAAGGCCTAACATAACAAACTTGGGCTGGCTGTAGGCACTTTTAAATTGGTTCCAGGGGTACACGGGCAGCAGTGGTCTGGTCTGTGGAAGTCTAGTGGAAGGAGTGACCGCAGACAGGCTTCGAAGGCCTAACATAACAAACTTGGGCTGGCTGTAGGCACTTTTAAATTGGTTCCAGGGGTACACGGGCAGCAGTGGTCTGGTCAGTGGAAGTCTAGTGGAAGGAGTGACCGCAGACAGGCTTCGAAGGCCTAACATAACAAACTTGGGCTGGCTGTAGGCACTTTTAAATTGGTTCCAGGGGTACACGGGCAGCAGTGGTCTGGTCAGTGGAAGTCTAGTGGAAGGAGTGACCGCAGACAGGCTTCGAAGGCCTAACATAACAAACTTGGGCTGGCTGTAGGCACTTTTAAATTGGTTCCAGGGGTACACGGGCAGCAGTGGTCTGGTCAGTGGAAGTCTAGTGGAAGGAGTGACCGCAGACAGGCTTCGAAGGCCTAACATAACAAACTTGGGCTGGCTGTAGGCACTTTTAAATTGGTTCCAGGGGTACACGGGCAGCAGTGGTCTGGTCAGTGGAAGTCTAGTGGAAGGAGTGACCGCAGACAGGCTTCCAAGGCCTAACATAACAAACTTGGGCTGGCTGTAGGCACTTTTAAATTGGTTGCAGGGGTACACGGGCAGCAGTGGTCTGGTCAGTGGAAGTCTAGTGGAAGGAGTGACCGCAGACAGGCTTCGAAGGCCTAACATAACAAAATTGGGCTGGCTGTAGGCACTTTAAATTGGTTCCAGGGGTACATGGGCAGCAGTGTATGGTCAGTGGAAGTCTAGTGGAAGGAGTGACGGCAGACAGTCTTCGAAGGCCTAACATAACAAAATTGGGCTGACTGTAGGCACTTTTAAATTGGTTCCAGGGTAACACGGCCAGCAGTGGCCTGGTCAGTGTAGTAGTTGTAGAAAGAAGGGACCGCAGACAGGCTTCGAAGGCCTAACATAACAAAAATGTCAAAACAATGGCATTGTCAGTGCCAGGCATTGAAGGATGTCAGCGCCTAGACTACACATTGGTGAAGCTGTGAGAGATAATTTTGCTAGTGGTAGAGCACTGTTTGAGCTGGGGGGGGGAACTGTCTTGTGGCCGGCGGTACAGGCACAGGGCCCCTCATATTACAACGGTGTGTCTGACGTTGGGTGCGCACCACCACCGCCAGAGACACTTTATTGTACTATGAGGGACCCAGTGGCAGTGCCGTCGACCAAAAGCGGCCACACCCACCTCTTCAGACAAACAGCACTCTCAAGGGTCCAAGCGCAAAGTGGCGATAGCACGGCCCCGTGTGGGGAGTTTGGCCATTTCGTGAGGTGGAAACATGTCGTATGCTGGACAATCAGGTGAAGAAAATTACGAGATTGGAAAAGTCATTCAGAATAGTCCACAGGCAAGACCTTTTCATAGGAAAGCTAGGTGTCAGCCGGGCAGGGTGGGGCAAAAGATTTTGAAATCCAGTTGTGGTTCATTTTAATGAAGGTTAGATCATCTACATTTTGGGTAGCCAGACGAGTCCTTTTTTCTGTTAGTATTGAACCTGCAGCACTGAATACTCTTTCTGATAGGACACTAGCTGCCGGGCAAGCAAGCTCCTGCAATGCATATTCTGCCAATTCTGGCCAGGTGTCTAATTTGGATGCCCAGTAATCAAATGGGAATGACGGTTGAGGGAGAACGTCGATAAGGGATGAAAAATAGTTTGTAACCATACTGGACAAATGTTGTCTCCTGTCACTTTGAATTGATGCTGCAGTACCTGTCCTGTCTGCGGTCATAGAAAAATCACTCCACAACCTGGTCAGAAAACCCCTCTGGCCAACGCCACTTCTGATTTCTGCCCCTCTAACACCTCTGGTCTGCTGGCCCCTGGAGCTCGTGTGAGAACGATCACGGGCGCTGTGTGCAGGGAATGCCAGAAGCAAACGGTCAACAAGAGTTGATTGTTTTGCTGCTAATATTAGTTCCAAGTTCTCATGTGGCATAATATTTTGCAATTTGCCTTTATAGCGAGGATCAAGGAGGCAGGCCAACCAGTAATCGTCATCGTTCATCATTTTTGTAATGCGTGTGTCCCTTTTGAGGATACGCAAGGCATAATCCGCCATGTGGGCCAAAGTTCCCGTTGTCAAATCTGCGGTTGTGCTTGGTTGAGGGGCAGTTGCAGGCAAATCTACGTCACTTGTGTCCCTCAAAAAACCAGAACCCGGCCTTGCCACGCCACCAATTTCCCGTGCCCCCGGGAAAGCTTCCTCATTAAAAATATACTCATCCCCATCATCCTCCTCATCCTCCACCTCCTCTTCGCCCGGTACCTCGTCATGTACACTGCCCTGACCAGACAATCGCTGACTGTCATCAAGGCTTTCCTCTTCCTCTGGTGCAGACGCCTGATCCTTTATGTGCGTCAAACTTTGCATCAGCAGACGCATTAGGGGGATGCTCATGCTTATTATGGCGTTGTCTGCACTAACCAGCCGTGTGCATTCCTCAAAACACTGAAGGACTTGACACATGTCTTGAATCTTCGACCACTGCACACCTGACAACTCCATGTCTGCCATCCTACTGCCTGCCCGTGTATGTGTATCCTCCCACAAAAACATAACAGCCCGCCTCTGTTCGCACAGTCTCTGAAGCATGTGCAGTGTTGAGTTCCACCTTGTTGCAACGTCTATGATTAGGCGATGCTGGGGAAGGTTCAAAGAACGCTGATAGGTCTGCATACGGCTGGAGTGTACAGGCGAACGGCGGATATGTGCGCAAAGTCCACGCACTTTGAGGAGCAGGTCGGATAACCCCGGATAACTTTTCAGGAAGCACTGCACCACCAGGTTTAAGGTGTGAGCCAGGCAAGGAATGTGTTTCAGTTGGGAAAGGGAGATGGCAGCCATGAAATTCCTTCCGTTATCACTCACTACCTTGCCTGCCTCAAGATCTACAGTGCCCAGCCACGACTGCGTTTCTAGCTGCAAGAACTCGGACAGAACTTCCGCGGTGTGTCTATTGTCGCCCAAACACTTCATAGCCAATACAGCCTGCTGACGTATGCCAGTAGCTGCCCCATAATGGGAGACCTGGTGTGCAACAGTGGCAGGTGCGGATGGAGTGTTTGTGCGACTGCGGTCTGTGGACGAGCTCTTGCTTCTGCAGGAGGACGAGGAGGAGGAGGAGGAGGAGGGGGTGCGAACGGCTACAGACAACTGTTTACTAGACCGTGGGCTAGGCAGAACTGTCCCAAACTTGCTGTCCCCTGTGGACCCTGAATCCACCACATTTACCCAGTGTGCCGTGATGGACACGTAACGTCCCTGGCCATGCCTACTGGTCCATGCATCTGTTGTCAGGTGCACCTTTGTGCTCACAGATTGCCTGAGTGCATGGACGATGCGCTCTTTAACATGCTGGTGGAGGGCTGGGATGGCTTTTCTGGAAAAAAAGTGTCGACTGGGTAGCTCGTAGCGTGGTACAGCGTAGTCCATCAGGTCTTTGAAAGCTTCGCTTTCAACTAACCGGTAGGGCATCATCTCTAACGAGATTAGTCTAGCTATGTGGGCGTTCAAACCCTGTGTACGCGGATGCGAGGCTAAGTATTTCCTTTTTCTAACCATAGTCTCATGTAGGGTGAGCTGGACTGGAGAGCTGGAGATCGTGGAACTAGCGGGGGTGCCGGTGGACATGGCAGACTGAGAGACGGTGGGAGATGGTATTGTTGCCGCCGGTGCCCTAGATGCAGTGTTTCCTAC
The DNA here is from genome assembly GCF_032444005.1 of Ranitomeya imitator. Lineage (NCBI taxonomy): Eukaryota > Metazoa > Chordata > Amphibia > Anura > Dendrobatidae > Ranitomeya > Ranitomeya imitator. The sequence goes on from NW_027194022.1 coordinate 304,026, forward strand.
TACGAAACTGGTGATTCCCTGACCCTGACTGCTTTGGCCTGGCAAAGATACCTGCACAGATACAGCAGGTGGTGCGCTAAATGGTGGTCCTACACTGCCGGAAGGGATGTTGCGTTGATGACTAGCTTCATTGGCCGAGGGTGCAACAACCTTAAGGGACGTTTGGTAGTTAGTCCAAGCTTTCAAATGCATGGTGGTTAAATGTCTATGCATGCAACTAGTATTGAGACTTTTCAGATTCTGACCTCTGCTTAAGGAAGTAGAACATTTTTGACAGATGACTTTGCGCTGATCAATTGGATGTTGTTTAAAAAAATGCCAGACTGCACTCTTTCTAGCATCGGATACCTTTTCAGGCATTGCAGACTGAGCTTTAACCGGATGGCCACGCTGTCCTCCACCAGGTTTTGGCTTTGCCACGCGTTTTGGGCAAGATACGGGCCCGGCAGATGGAACCTGTGGCGATGTTGATGCCTGCTGCGGCCCCTCCTCCTCCTCTGCTTCAGAACTGCTGCCGCCTGCACCCTGTTCCCCCAATGGCTGCCAATCGGGGTCAAGAACTGGGTCATCTAATAACTCTTCTTGTACTTCCTGCGCAACTTCGTCTGTGTCACCGTGTCGTTCGGTGGTATAGCGTTCGTGATGGGGCAACATAGTCTCATCAGGGTCTGATTCTTGATCAGCACCCTGCGAGGGCAATGTTGTGGTCTGAGTCAAAGGACCAGCATAGTAGTCTGGCTGTGGCTGTGCGTCAGTGCACTCCATGTCAGATTCAATTTGTAATGGGCATGGACTGTTAACTGCTTCACTTTCTAAGCCAGGGACGGTATGTGTAAAGAGCTCCATGGAGTAACCCGTTGTGTCGCCTGCTGCATTCTTCTCTGTTGTTGTTTTTGCTGAAGAGGACAAGGAAGTGACTTGTCCCTGACCGTGAACATCCACTAACGACGCGCTGCTTTTACTTTTACCAGTTTCACGAGATGAGGCAAAAGAGCTAGAGGCTGAGTCAGCAAGATAAGCCAAAACTTGCTCTTGCTGCTCCGGCTTTAAAAGCGGTTTTCCTAATCCCAGAAAAGGGAGCGTTCGAGGCCTTGTGTAGCCGGACGACGAACCTGGCTCCACAGCTCCAGACTTAGGTGCAATATTTTTTTCCCCACGACCACCTGATGCTCCACCACTACCACTACCCTCATTACCAGCTGACAATGAACGCCCCCGGCCACGACCTCTTCCACTAGACTTCCTCATTGTTTTAAAAACGTAACCAAACTAACGTTATTTGTTGCAGTCACACAACTTACACGGTGAGCTATAACTTCAGTATGATTTAGCTACCCCTTTACAGGTTGGTGAGACCACAGCGAAAATCAGGCCCAATGTTACACACTCTTTTTTTGGTGGCTGCAAATTAGAGAGATGCCCCACACGCAGGACTGTCACTGAAGCACAAATGTTAATATTAATGTCACACTATTATTTTTTTTTTATTTTTATTTTTTTCAGGAACACTTTAGAAACCCCCCCCAAAAAAAAAAATAGATTTTTGCAGGGAGAATTTAGAAAACAAATGTAACAAACTATATGCTTTCTATGGGCCACTGAGTGAGAGATGACGCACACAGGAATCAGGAGTGGCACACAAGCCCAGAGGCCAATATTTTTCTACCAATGATTGATGGAGTTATTTTCTCTGGTAGATTTTGGAACCCAAATCAAGGAAAAAAAATGTAGGCTTTCTATGGACCACAATTGGAGAGAGAGAGAGAGAGAGAGAGAGATGGCACACCCAGGAGTCAAGACTGGCACACAAGCAGAAAGGCCAATATTAATCTCCCATTTTTTGGGGGGTTTTGTTTTTTTTTTTTGTTTTTTTTTTTTTTCAGGGAGACTTTAGAAAAAAAAATAATAAAAAAAATATGATTTTATCAGGAAGAATTTAGAAACCAAATAAAATAAAATGATTTTTTCAGGGAGAATTTATAAAACAAATAAAAACAAAAATAGGCGTTCTATGGCCCACTGACTGAGAGATGACGCACACAGGAGTCAGGAGTGGCACACAAGCCCAGAGGCCAATATTTTTCTACCAATGATTGATGTAGTTATTTTCTCTGGTAGATTTTGGAACCCAAATCAAGGAAAAAAAATATAGGCTTTCTATGGACCACAATTGGAGAGAGAGAGAGAGAGAGAGAGAGATGGCACACCCAGGAGTCAAGACTGGCACACAAGCAGAAAGGCCAATATTAATCTCCCACTGTTTTTTTTGTTTGTTTGTTTTTTTTTTTTTTCAGGGAGACTTTAGAAAAAAAAATAATAAAAAAAATATGATTTTATCAGGAAGAATTTAGAAACCAAATAAAATAAAATGATTTTTTCAGGGAGAATTTATAAAACAAATAAAAACAAAAATAGGCGTTCTATGGCCCACTGACTGAGAGATGACGCACACAGGAGTCAGGAGTGGCACACAAACCCAGAGGCCAATATTTTTCTACCAATGATTGATGTAGTTATTTTCTCTGGTAGATTTTAGAACCCAAATCAAGGAAAAAAAATATAGGCTTTCTATGGACCACAATTGGAGAGAGAGAGAGAGAGAGAGAGAGAGAGAGAGAGAGAGAGATGGCACACCCAGGAGTCAAGACTGGCACACAAGCAGAAAGGCCAATATTAATCTCCCACTGTTTTTTTTGGTTGTTTTTTTTTTTTTTTTTTCAGGGAGACTTTAGAAAAAAAAATAATAAAAAAAATATGATTTTATCAGGAAGAATTTAGAAACCAAATAAAATAAAATGATTTTTTCAGGGAGAATTTAGAAAACAAATAAAACCAAAAATAGGCGTTCTATGGCCCACTGACTGAGAGATGACGCACCCAGGAGTCAAGACTGGCACACAAGCAGAAAGGCCAATATTAATCTCCCACTGTTTTTTTTGGTTGTTTTTTTTTTTTTTTTTTCAGGGAGACTTTAGAAAAAAAAATAATAAAAAAAATATGATTTTATCAGGAAGAATTTAGAAACCAAATAAAATAAAATGATTTTTTCAGGGAGAATTTAGAAAACAAATAAAACCAAAAATAGGCGTTCTATGGCCCACTGACTGAGAGAGAGAGAGAGATGGAACGCTTAGTACTGGCACACAAGCCCAAAGGGCAATATTAATCTCCCTTTTTTTTTCCAGGGAGAATTTCTAAAACCCCAAAAAAAAAAAAAATAGGCTTTCTATGGCCCACTATTTGTGAGAGAGATGGGACGCTCAGGACTGGCACAGATGGCACGCTCAGGACTGGCACAGAAGCCCAGAGGCCAATATTAATCTCCCTTTTTTTCTGGGAGAATTTATAAAACCAAAAAAATATTTAAATAGGCTTTCTATGGCCCACTATTTGTGAGAGAGATGGCACGCTCAGGACTGGCACAGATGGCACGCTCACAACTGGCACACAAGCCCAGAGGCCAATGTTAATCTCCCTTTTTTCAGGGAAAATTTATAAAACCAAAAAAAAAATTAAATAGGCTTTCTATGGCCCACTATTTGTGAGAGAGATGGCACGCTCAGGACTGGCACAGATGGCACGCTCACAACTGGCACACAAGCCCAGAGGCCAATATTAATCTCCCTTTTTTCAGGGAAAATTTATAAAACAAAAAAAAAAATTAAATAGGCTTTCTATGGCCCACTATTTGTGAGAGAGATGGCACGCTCAGGGCTGGCACAGATGGCACGCTCAGGACTGGCACACAAGCCCAGAGGCCAATATTAATCTCCCTTTTTTTCAGGGAGAATTTATAAAACCAAAAAAAAAAATAAATAGGCTTTCTATGGCCCACTATTTGTGAGAGAGATGGCACGCTCAGGGCTGGCACAGATGGCACGCTCAGGACTGGCACACAAGCCCAGAGGCCAATATTAATCTCCCTTTTTTTCAGGGAGAATTTATAAAACCAAAAAAAAAAATAAATAGGCTTTCTATGGCCCACTATTTGTGAGAGAGATGGCACGCTCAGGGCTGGCACAGATGGCACGCTCAGGACTGGCACACAAGCCCAGAGGCCAATATTAATCTCCCTTTTTTTCAGGGAGAATTTATAAAACCCAAAAAAAAATAAAATAGGCTTTCTATGGCCCACTATTTGTGAGAGAGATGGCACACTCAGGACTGGCACACAAGCCCAAAGGCCAATATTAATCTCCCACTGTATTTTTATCAGGGAGAATTTATACACCCCACAAAAAAAAATACAGAAAAATGAAAAGGCTTTCTATGGCCCACTATGTGAGAGAGATGGCACACACAGGGATGGCACTCTAGCAGAAATGCCAAATTGCCAATCTTAATCTCCCACCAAAAAAAAAAAAAAAAAAAAAAACAGGGAATGTCCTACAATTACTATCTCCCTGCCTGCAGTAATCTCAGCCAGGTATGGCAGGCAGCTACTATCTCCCTGCCTGCAGTAATCTCAGCCAGGTATGGCAGGCAGCAATAAGGAGTGGACTGATGCACAAATGAAATAAAAAGTGTGGACAAACAAAAAAGATAGCTGTGCAGAAAGGAAGGAACAAGAGGATTTGTGCTTTGAAAAAAGCAGTTGGTTTGCACAGCGGCGTACACACAGCAATGCAGCTATCAGGGAGCCTTCTAGGGCAGCCCAATGAGCTACAGCGCTGAGGGGAAAAAAAAAAAAAAAAAACTTCCACTGTCCCTGCACACCGAGGGTGGTGTTGGACAGTGCAAATCGCTGCAGCACAAGCGGTTTTGTGGTTAATGGACCCTGCCTAACGCTATCCCTGCTTCTGACAAAGCGGCAGCAACCTCTCCCTAAGCTCAGATCAGCAGCAGTAAGATGGCGGTCGGCGGGAACGCCTCTTTATAGCCCCTGTGACGTCGCAGACAGCAAGCCAATCACTGCAATGCCCTTCTCTAAGATGGTGGGGACCAGGACCTATGTCATCACGCTGCCCACACTCTGCGTTTACCTTCATTGGCTGAGAAATGGCGCTTTTCGCGTCATTGAAACGCGACTTTGGCGCGAAAGTCGCGTACCGCATGGCCGACCCCGCACAGGGGTCGGATCGGGTTTCATGAAACCCCGACTTAGCCAAAAGTCGGCGACTTTTGAAAATGTTCGACCCGTTTCGCTCAACCCTACTGAGGACATCTGGTGGCTAGATGTCCTGACTGCTGGCGAACATGACAGACCTTGAGTGCACAAGCGGTCCGGGACTTAGATCCCGCTTGTGACACTTCCATGGCCTCATGTGACTCAGGAACCAGGACCGGAGATTCCAGAGGTTTGGCGAAGGTAGGAGCCAGCTGAAACCTCTGCCTACACTGGGCTCGCTCTAACCTCCGCTCGTTAAAACGGAGGTGAATTCGAGTGGAGACAGTTATTAACTCCTCCAGTTTGGCAGGAATCTCCCTAGTGGCCAGAGCGTCCTTAACGTGATCAGCCAGGCCCCTCCAAAATATGGGGATAAGGGCTTTATCCGACCAGTCCAGCTCAGAAGCTAAAGTGTGGAATTGGACGGCAAAATGACTGACCAAGGACTCACCCTGAGTTAATGCCAGCAGTTGGAGCGCAGTATCATGGCTGACTTGAGGTCCTAAAAAGACCTGTTTCAGAGTGCTCAGGAACAGCGGAGCACTCTGCACCACATGATTGCCACGCTCCCACAGCGGCGTAGCCCATTCCAACGCCCTGTCCGACAAGAGAGACACTATAAATCCCACCTTAGCCCGCTCTGTGGGAAAACGTGCAGCCAGGAGCTCGAGGTGAATAGAGCACTGACTCACGAATCCCCTACAAAATTTGCTATCACCAGAAATTTTTTCTGGCAGCGGGAGGCGAGATAATGTCGGAACAGGGGTGGCAATGGACAAGGTTGCTGCAGCCACGCTAGCAGCCTGTACAGCAACTGCGGTAACATCCACAGCTGAAGTTGAGCTCTCGAGAGCCGCCAACCTACCCTCCAGCTGCTGGATATACCGCAAGGATTGCTGTTTGTCCGTCATTACTAGCCAGACCCTGGCGCTAGTGTAATGTTAGGGCTAGCGGAACGCACCAAATAATAAGACAGATAGAGTATGGTGCGTTCGCAGCCCGGGGTCCACCATGCAGAGATGGAACCTGCTGCCAAGTAATGACGGACTATATGGCGGTACAAAGTGAATACACACATGGGCTAACCTCACCCTGTGTGAAGGAAGCGAACCCTGTTATGTCACAGGGCCGTGGTACCGCACCAAGAGCGCAAGCAACGAGTCTCAGAACTCAATCCCAAGACACAGGATTTGAGTACATAGACCTCATGCGCTCGACACCGCTACTGAGGTGTCAGAGTGACAGCAATAGAAGCACGAGAGTGCATGCAGTGCCGCACTGGTGAACGCCACTAACCACCCAGGCTTGGGTCAGGAAAGCGCTGTGAAAGCACAAGGCGCCGCACTGGCGGTCACAGCAATAAGACGCTGTATTGTGTGTTTACGTGCTGATGGCTAAGTCGGGCGCTAGATAGCAAACATACACCTTCCGCGAACAGTCATCCAATAGGGAGGGTTATTTAAAGAGCGACTTTCACTCACAACACACACACATTTACAAATGTACACTAGCGCATGGCCGTGCGGTCATGCGCAGCTTATATAGTTGCAGCACGTTCAGGACCTTCCAATAAAGGACCAATGGGAAGCTGCTACCAAAGTTTTGCCCTTTCAGGACCTTCCTGGAGGACCAATGGGATGTGCTGCAGTACCTGAGCATGTGAAACTCAATCTCCAATGGGAGATCTTGCCCTGGGCATGCTCAGAAAGAGAAAAGCAGGACTTAGCCCCAAAAGCATCTGCTCACCGCTGCCCAACACTGACTTCAATGGCAGAAGCAGAAAAAGCAGCAGTAACTCTTTGTACAGAGTGAGACTGAGCAAGACGCTGGGACCGACGTCTCTGCTGAGCAGACTCCACTGCGGCTGGATAAGAATGGGAGACTGCAGCGGAGATGGCTCGAGATTCCCCTTGTGCAGAAGCGGGAACTCGACACCTAACAAATGACTACATGGACATAACTGCCGGGCACAGCAGCTTCCCAGGAGCCTAAAACTATGGGGAACATTGGATGCAGGTAGTAATGATGATGCAATCACCTATCAAACAATCAGTGGTCGAGTTCTTATTCTGTTATTATTGATACATCAAAATGAGCATTAAAGGGAACTTGTCAGAAACTTCTAGAGTCATGAACCATTTATATATCCATGTAACCCTTCAAAAGACTGCAAAGTCATGATCCAGCAGCGAGAAATCATATTTTGAAGTTCTGTATATATGCGTCTGATGCGCGACGATGCACTTACAGCTTCTCAGCTTCACTCTGTAAGCACTGCCTAGTGCCACTCTCCTCTGGATGACTGACAAGCGATTGACTCGGCTAATCAGCGTCACGTTGTTTGTATTGTCTAGCGCCACTGTCCTCTAGGTCACTGACAGGTCGTTGACTTGGATAAACAGCGGTGAATACAGGGTGAGGCTGAGGAGCTGTAAGTGCTTCGTCAGACCCCAATGCACCTCAAGACACAAAAATAAAGAATTTCAAAGCGCTAATTCTCTCTACTAGAGCATAACTTTTGGGGTACTTGCTAATTTATTAAGGATCTATACAGTCATATAAATACTTTGGAGGTGTAGAAGTTCCTGACAAGTTCCCATGAGTTGTAGTGTCCAGCAATGGTTCCCCTGCAGCATTATTTTTTGCAGCACCCTAATGTGGTGACATCACTGCATTATTCCTATAATTGTATTTTACCAATAGATGACATCATTGTATGTTCCTTTTCCTGTGCAGTGATGTCACACTGTGCTTAGTGACCTTTGGAGGGTTTTTTTATCCGCTACAATATGAGGGTGTACATTATCCCTATACTATGTGTAGAATGTCTCTGCCTGTTTGTTAGGGAATCCCCACATGTATTCAAGCTGTCTAGCTACGTCAACATAAACTAAATCTCCGAGCACGCTGAAATACTGGGAGGTCACCCGAGCATGCTGGGGAAATCTCGAGTAACGAGTCTACTCGCTCATCACTAGTGGCCACTTATGCACATTTTCGATTCACATAATACCTTCTAATTTTAACCTTTTATGTGACAAAGCATCAAAAAACTTTGGAACAATCAGCATTTTTTATGACGAGCTGATCAAGTCTAGGATGTACCTTCTCATAGATGATCAGAAAAATATGACGAAACCGATCCCTCACAATTATGGGGCTTATTCAGGCCAAAGGTTCTAGTACGCTGGGACCTGGATTGCCTAAAAGTAAAATAATTCCTACTCTTCTGCTGTCCTCCTCCTGATCCCAGTGCAGGCCGATCCATTGTATTCAACTGTACTGGAAGCGATGGCATCATGATTGAACCCGCTGGAAGACCACTGCAGCCTATCATCGAGGACTTGAGCTGCGAATCATTGGATGTTTTTCTGATGACGCAACTGTTGACATCGCCAGACTAATACAGACTATTACAAGCTATTGCAGAACAGTCCTCTGGCTGGTTAAACTTTGACATCAACGCATCCAGTGCCAGCACAGATTACCGAGTGGCCCTAAATACATGAGGATGACTGAAAGGGAGTATGATCACTCCAAGCCTCAGGTAACTGATACCTTTAGCCTAGACGACCACTTTAATGATTCACTATAGTGCTGTCATTTTGTTCAGACCTTCAAAAGACTTTGTAATAGGGCTAATTCCACAAGTTTGGCTGCTTGCCCTGTTGGCATGAGCTGATTCACATGAAGGAGAAAGACCCAAGATGAGTCAATGAGCTCTTGGCTGGTTAATGGCCGGCTCAGAGCTGCCAGGAGCATGGTAGGCTTCTCTACTTTGAAGAGGCATGATGTTCGGGGAGAAAAGGATTACGGTGTGGAATGTCAAATGCTCTGGGAAAGTTTTCTAAACACTTTATGGAGTTTGTGCAACATTGCATGGTTGATATCCAGCAAAGGTACAAGGAGACAGAAGGGGATTATGAAACAAGCAGATTACCGAGATAAACAGTTGTCTGAACAGGTTCAAACGATTACACAGCCGCTCTTAATAACCGAGCTTCCATGGCCGGTGCACAGTAGGCTGTTGATTTCTCTAATTCTGGAGTTATGAGTGTACTAAATTTACGACGTGGGACTGGCTGCTTGTACAAGGGGCTGAGATGGTGAGGCTGGAAATCCTGCTATAAGGGGCCAGATATAGGTGAGCATAAGCATCTCTAGAAGGGAGTTTTCTCCTTAAAGAGGTTCTAACCTTTGGACAGTCTTCACTTTTAAAAAGGGTCTTTTGACAAGTCAAAGTGTCTCACTGATCCAAAGTGATTGTCTATTATCTGGGGTGAAATGGTATTTGATTTTTCTGCAGCACCACCACAGGCGATAAACATTACACAGAGCCCATTTATATCACTGTTATGTCGTGTGTAATGCAAGACAGAAAGGCTACTCCCGAGTCAGAGACCGATCTTCACTTTGGCCAGGAGATGAGAACTCTAATCTGTTAACTTAGAATTTCATGGGAACACATGGAGGATAACCTCATCAGTTCCATTTTAGGCAGATAGTTGGATAAATTAATGCCCACCTCAGCAAAAGAAAGTGGTTTCTAGACCCTTTGTTCTAATGCAAACAGGACAGATGGGGAGAGGCTCCAGTAACAGATAATTCTCTTAGGCTACGTTCACACTAGCGTTATGCTAGTTTGCGTCGGGTTTGCGTCGGGCGACGCAGCGGCTACGCATGCGTCATGCGCCCCTATATTTAACATGGGGGACGCATGCGTTTTTGTTTGTTGCGTTGTGCGACGCATGCGTCTTTTTTGCCGCAAGCGTCGGACCAAGAAAACGCAACAAGTTGCATTTTTCTTGCGTCCAAATTTCGGCAAAAAACGACGCATGCGTCGCAAAACGCAGCGTTTTTGCGTGCGTTTTGGTGCGTTTTTTTTTGCGTTGTGCGTTGCGTCGCTGACGCAGCGGCGCACAACGCAAATGTGAACGTAGCCTTACAGGTACCCTCAGAATAATGTGGAGGACATGGCTGCGATCCTGAGACAAATCGAGGATTTGTTTAAATATTTCTCCATTTTAATTGTAATATGAGACCAAAAAGGGTCAGAAAGAGAAAAAAGAGAAAAAGACAGCATTTGTGTATGAGTGTCAGGGCTGCCACTAGAAATTTCGGGGCCCCATACTGGCAAATTTTTTTGGGCCCTCTTAAGTCTCTGCCCAGGCTCCACCCCAGCCCCACCTCCACCTCTCGAACTGTCCACAGTCCCACCGCTCTCTTTTGGAAAAACTCCACTTCTCACCTATAACATATTAACAGTTCCCATTACCAGATCACACATATAGCCGGCAGCTTTTGTTTTGGCCAAAAGATTTTTTAAGCCACCACTATAATACAGTAAACACTTTTGGCCGGGCCATACTCTGCTGCAACCTATTAAATATTTGTTAAAGTAGGCAATACAATTTAGGTGTATTTTTATTTATTTTTCAATTTTTAAAATGACCAATAATATCACATCCAAGGAACAAATAGTGCTACACCGTTTCCAGACCACATATTACCACCACAGTGATCGAATAATATCACATACAAGGGACAAATACCACAACACCATGACCAGACCACATATTACTACCACATAGTGACCAAATAGCACATACAAGGGACAAATACCACCGCACCATGTCCAGACACCATATTACCACCAGTGACCTAATAATATCACATGCAAGGAACAAATACCACCGCACCATGACCAGACCACATATTACCACTACAAAGTGACCAAATAGCACATACAAGGGACAAATACCACAACGCCATGTCCAGACCACATATTACCACCACATAGTGACTGAATTCTACAATACTGATCAGTAATAAAAAAAACACAATACTATCACCATAAGTGCCATTATACACAGGAGATCTGTACTTAGTATGCAGTGTCTGTGTACAGGTAATACAGTGATCACTGGTGATATTATACACAGGAGCTCTGTATAATGTATAGGTAATACAGTGATCACTGGTGGTATTATACACAGGAGCTCTGTATATAATGTATAGGTAATACAGTGATCACTGGTGACATTATACACAGGACCTCTGTATATAGTATACAGTGTATAATGTCAGTGTATAGGTAACACAATGACTCACCAGTGACGTCTCTAGGTGAAGTCCTTCATCTTTCAACTTTCATCCAGCACAGACCACCGTTACTTCTTTTAGCCAGGACTTGTCTCTGCAGGAAATAACACAGTTATCTTGAGCTCCGCTTGCAGAACACATTACTTAATTTTTACCAACTTATACACTACACCACATGAAGAAAAAGAGGCAACATAGTGTCACTCTACACAGTAACAGGACCGCCCCCCCATTTAAAACAGTATACTCAAAAAATAAAATAAATACATCAAATACAGTAATAATATCCCTTAATTAGCCCCTATGGTAATAATATTCCCCATCCTGGCCCTGTGTGTCTCATTCCTGGCTTCAGCCATATGTTCTTGCATCCTGCCCTAATGAGTATCCACTCTGCCCTATATGATCTCCCCATCCTGCCCCATATGATCTCCCCATCCCGCTCCATCTGTCTCCATCGTATCCATTCTGCCCCGTTACTCCATTCTGCCCCCTATGTCTCTAGTCCTGCCCCCAGTGTCTGCACCATTCTGCCCCAGTGTCTCCACCATTCTGCCCTTAGTGTCTCCACCAGCAGGACCGCTACCTCTGCCTTTGTGCAAGGAGGAACAGTAGGAGCACTGCCAGAGCCCTGCAAAATAACCTCCAGCAGGCCCCAAATGTGCATGTGTCTGCACAAACGGTTAGAAACCAACTCCATGAGGATGGTCTGAGTGCCCGACGTCTACAGATGGGGGTTGTGCTCATAGCCCAACACTGTGCACACAGAACACCAGGTTTGGCAAATTCACCACTGGCTCCCTGTGCTTTTTACTGATCAAAGCAGGTTCACACTGAGCACATGTGACGGACGTGACAGAGTCTGGAGAGGCCATGGAGAGCGATCTGCTGCCTGCAACATACTTCAGCATGACCGGTTTGGCAGTGGGTCAGTAATGGTGTGGGGTGGCATTTCTTTGGAGGGCCGCACATCCCTCCATGTGCTCGCCAGAGGTAGCATGATATTAGGTACCGAGATGAGATCCTCAGACGGTTGCTGTTGTTCTCCTCCTAATGCAGGACATTGCTAGACCTCATGTGGCTGGAGTGTGTCAATAGTTCCTGCAAGATGAAGGCATTGAAGCTATGGACTGGCCCGCCCGTTCCCGAGGCCTGAATCCGATTGAACACATCTGGGATATCATGTCCATCCACCAACATCACATTGCACCACGGACTGTCCAGGAGTTGTCGAATGCCTTAGTCCTGGTCTGGGAGGAGGTCCCTCAGGAAACCATCCGCCGCCTCACCAGGAGCATGCCCGTGCATTGTACAGTAGGTAGGCCATGCAGACACGTGGAGGCCATACACAATACTGAGCATCTTTTCCAGGTCATCAGGCATTTCCACTGACGTTTGATCAGCCTGAAATTTGATTTTCCACTTTGATTTTGAGTATCGTTCCAAATGCAGACCTCCATGGGATATTCATTTATTATGTTGTATTGTTCTTAACACATTAAACTATGCAATGAATAAAAATTTACAACTGGAATATTTCATTCAGAGATATCTAGGATGTTAGGATGTGGTATTTTAGTGTTCCCTTGATTTTTTTGAGCAGTGTACTTACAAATCCACTATCTTTCTGCTTGCCCTACTTTTAGTGATATCTCTGTTTCATCCATTGCACATAATAATAATAATCTTTATATTTATGGAGCGCTAACATATTCCGCAGCGCTTTACATTTTGCACACATTATCATCACTGTCCCCGATGGGGCTCACAATCTAAATTCCCTATCAATATTTCTTTGGAATGTGGGAGGAAACCGGAGAACCCGGAGGAAACCCACGCAAACACGGAGAGAACATACAAACTCTTTGCAGATGTTGTCCTTGGTTGGGTTTGAACCCAGGACTCCAGCGCTGCAGTGCTAACCACTGCGCCACCGTGCAGCCCTTATTTTCTGATAACTGGCGGCTTGTAATGCACCCCCATAGATGTAGACAAGGTTTTTAAGAAAGGAAATCACAAAATAAACACAGTCTAAAGCTACTTTTATAAGGTCTCATCTTGGTGAAGTTTTAGAGGTCATGTTGGGTTCATGGCTCTATAACTTCTATCAGTAATGCAATGGAGATTTTATAAATGTCTTTTGCAAAATCAAAAGGTTCACAGCCAAAGATCTGTAAACCCAATGTCCAATATTTCAGTGCAAACCCGCCGCCATGTTAACATGTAGCCGGGGAGGGCCGGCTCTGCCTGGGGAACCATAAGTTACTTTCTTACGTTTCACTGCTATCAGGTTCCGGTGCTAAAAAGAGACGACATTTGTGCGCAGTTAAACTACAGGTGTAAATTCTTCCAAGGAAAACGTTTTATTACGTCCTCTGGGTCTGTTAATAGGACTTCATTTGGTTACCTGATCAATGTGCACGGTTGCAGAACAATACAGTAAAAATGACATATGGGAGAAAATGAGCAAAAAGTCGGGGCGCAGAGGAAGAAGCCGGCTTCATAACTGCTGACACTTGTATGCGGAGGAGACATTTGTGGCACCTTGTAAGCTGCAGTAAACGGGAAAGATTTATAGGATATATACAACAAATATCTCTGGATGGGAAAGAAAAATCCCTGAAATGTAAGAACACTGGTCAGTGGTCAGAGGACTGATAATGCAAGGTGCTCGCAATCATGTGGGGCTGAAGATACCGCCAATAGTAGAGTAAAACTTGGGCACAAATTATGCAAGATCTTATGGTCAGTGGGGTCCTCTCACTCCTGTACAGTGTAAGCTCTTATGATCAGCGGGGTCCTCTCTCTCCTGTAGAGTGTAAGCTCTTATGGTCAGTGGGGTCCTCTCTCTCTCCTGTAGAGTGTAAGCTCTTATGGTCAGTGGGGTCCTCTCTCTCCTGTAGAGTGTAAGCTCTTATGGTCAGTGGGGTCCTCTCTCTCCTGTAGAGTGTAAGCTCTTATGGTCAGTGGGGTCCTCTCTCTCTCCTGTAGAGTGTAAGCTCTTATGGTCAGTGGGGTCCTCTCTCTCCTGTAGAGTGTAAGTTCTTATGGTCAGTGGGGTCCTCTCTCTCCTGTAGAGTGTAAGCTCTTATGGTCAGTGGGGTCCTCTCTCTCTCCTGTAGAGTGTAAGCTCTTATGGTCAGTGGGGTCCTCTCTCTCCTGTAGAGTGTAAGCTCTTATGGTCAGCGGGGTCCTCTCTCTCCTGTAGAGTGTAAGCTCTTATGGTCAGTGGGGTCCTCTCCTGTAGAGTGTAAGCTCTTATGGTCAGTGGGGTCCTCTCTCTCCTGTAGAGTGTAAGCTCTTATGGTCAGTGGGGTCCTCTCTCTCCTGTAGAGTGTAAGCTCTTATGGTCAGTGGGGTCCTCTCTCTCCTGTAGAGTGTAAGCTCTTATGGTCAGTGGGATCCCCTCTCTCCTGTAAAGTTTAAACTCTTTTGGTCAGTGGGGTCCTCTCTCTCCAGTAGAGTGTAAGCACTCGTGGGTCAGTGAGGTCCTTAATCTTTCTCCTTTCGAGATTTTTTCTAAAGTTCTGCTCATTTCTGATATCCACTTTTTTACCTTCTGCATGCTACAAAAGCTAATGCGAGAAACAATCTCATTGATTTCTATAGGGTTATTCCAAGTTATCTGATGAATCAGATGTTGCTCCTGATTGGTCTTAAAGCTGGGTCAGGAAGCATTACATAGCAAGATATAGTACAGTGAGTAAGGCATTTGTTGATTTTGACATTTGTTTCATGATGCCTGAATACCGTATGTCCAAAGATACATAATCACCAATCAGTTGTGGAGCCATAGTTCCCACAGATTTAAGCATTCATGGACCATGCTGAAATTGGTTTCACATGTCCGTGATACGCTGTCTGTGCTCAGATAAGAAAACTACCAGATTACCAGATCTCCTGTCATGAGATGACTACGTCATACATGCCTATGAGGTCAAAAGACCTGTTGGTCGCGACAATCTTCAGAACTGAGCACAAACAATATTTCACAGACATTTGACATCATCCATAATCATTCAGGTGTCTTATGATATTGTCCAGTAGAGTTGAACGACTTTTAGTTTTTTAGGGTCGAGTCGGGTTTCGCGAAACCCGACTATCTCAACAGTTGAGTCGAGTGGAATCGGCCGATTATCGTGAAAAGTCGGGGATCGACCGAAACACGAAACCTAATGCAAGTCAATGGGGCAGCATAGTCGGCAGTGAGTGGAGGCCAGGAAAACATGTACAGTGCCCATTTTAATGGCAAAAACATCCATTCTTGTTACTGAAGCTTGTCAATCTAAATTTACCTTATAATAACAGTAAGGCATTGGAAATTGGGGGTCATTTGGCTAAAGTTGTGGGGGGGGGGGGTAGGGCTGGTTCAAGTATTTAGTGGGCCCAGGAAATCTGGACCACGTCACGGCAGTGGAGCAGGGAGAGGTAAGTATTTCAACTTTGCAAGTGCTGTGATCCTGAGCAAGCAAGGGGGGCCCACTCGTTGGCATTGGCACAGGGCCCCTCAAAGTACAGCGGTGTGTTTGCACGGCGGGGGCACCTCCCACCGGCAGCGACACTTTTGCGTACTATGAGGGGCCCTGTGCCAGTGACGTCGCCAATGAGTATTCTTCCCCCCACCTGATGAAGGAACCTGCACTTTCATCTGCACCTTCCTCTTTGTCCCCGTGTAAGGTGGTATGGTATGCGGGAAGAGGAACCTGACTTTCAGCAGGGTCACAATCTTGCTGTGTAGCGTGCACGGGGAATGTTGCGTTATGGGTCAATGTACCAGCAAACTCATCTATCACTGGCTGGGCAATGGGCAGGAAGAGGAGGAAACACAGATATAGGCCCAAAGAATAAAGTGGGCTAAATGCAGTTCAAAATTGGTAACAGGACTAACCAGGGGGCATTGCAGTGGAGGACAACTGTAATGAGAGGTTGACACAGAGAGTAGGCCCAAATCAGTAAGTAGTCTAAATGCAGTTCAAAATTGGCAACAGTAGTAAACAGGCGGCACAGCTTTGTTCAGTGGAGGAGAACAGCAAGGAGCGGCAGACATCGATAGTAGGCCCCAACCCAACTAGTAGGCCAAATGCAGTCTAACATTAACAACTACTTAACGAGAGCCTGAAAATGGAATTTCAGGACAGGAAACCAGGAGAACACCATGGAGCGGCAGACACCGTCTCTACAACCCAGACCCAACTTGATGGCCTAATGCAGTGTTGTTTCAACAACAACTGAACGAGAGCTAGAAGATCGAAGCTATGGAGAGGCAACCTGGAGAACACCTTGGAGCAGCAGACACCGTCTCTACAACCCAGACCCAACTTGTAGGCCTAATGCAGTGTTGTTTCAACAACTGAACGAGAGCTAGAAGATCGAAGCTATGGAGAGGCAACCTGGAGAACACCTTGGAGCGGCAGACACCGTCTCTACAACCCAGACCCAACTTGTAGGCCTTATGCAGTGTTGTTTCAACAACTACTTAATGAGAGCTAGAAGATCGAAGCTATGGAGAGGCAACCTGGAGAACACCTTGGAGCGGCAGACACCATCTCTACAACCCAGACCCAACATGTAGGCCTTATGCAGTGTTGTTTCAACAACTACTGAACGAGAGCTAGAAGATCGAAGCTATGGAGAGGCAACCTGGAGAACACCTTGGAGGGGCAGACACCGTCTCTACAACCCAGACCCAACTTGTAGGCCTAATGCAGTGTTGTTTCAACAACTACTTAATGAGAGCTAGAAGATCGAAGCTATGGAGAGGCAACCTGGAGAACACCTTGGAGCGGCAGACACCGTCTCTACAACCCAGACCCAACTTGTAGGCCTTATGCAGTGTTGTTTCAACAACTACTGAACGAGAGCTAGAAGATCGAAGCTATGGAGAGGCAACCTGGAGAACACCTTGAAGCGGCAGACACCGTCTCTACAACCCAGACCCAACTTGTAGGCCTAATGCAGTGTTGTTTCAACAACTACTTAACGAGAGCTAGAAGATCGAAGCTATGGAGAGGCAACCTGGAGAAAACCTTGGAGCGGAAGACACCGTCTTGACAACCCAGACCCAACTTGTAGGCCTAATGCAGTGTTGTTTCAACAACTACTGAATGAGAGCTAGAAGATCGAAGCTATGGAGAGGCAACCTGGAGAACACCTTGGAGCGGCAGACACCGTCTCTACAACCCAGACCCAACTTGTAGGCCTAATGCAGTGTTGTTTCAACAACTAATGAACGAGAGCTAGAAGATCGAAGCTATGGAGAGGCAACCTGGAGAACACCTTGGAGCGGCAGTCACCGTTAGTAGGCCCTACCGAAGTAGTAGCCCCAATGCAGTTTTCAAATTCCTATAGGCTGAAAACCAGACTATTGACGCTCAGCTTTTTTCAGAGAAGGACAGCTGTATTGAGTGGCGCAGACAGACACAGGTAGGCCTTAAACAAAAAATTTGGCTCAATGCAGTTTAAAAAAGGTTACAGGGGTACACAGGCAGCATTGCTCTGGTCAGTGGAGGACAATTTCAATTATGGACCGCAGGCAGACTTAGGGGTACACGGACAGCATTGGTCTGGTCAGTGAGGACTATTGGAAGGAGGGACCGCAGACAGGCTTAGTAGGCCTAACATAACAAATGCAGGCTGTAGGCACTTTAAAATAGGTTCCAGGGGTACACGGGCAGCATTGGTCTGGTCAGTGGAGGACTATTGGAAGGAGGGACCGCAGACAGGCTTAGTAGGCCTAACATAACAAAAGTGGGCTCTATGCACTTGGAATTATCTTGCAGGGGTACACAGGCAGCATTGGTGTTGTCAGCGGAGGCCGATTGTAAGGAGTGTCTGACAGTTAGTACTCCCAAAAAATAAATAGATGTTAATGTCTCGCAATACAACAAAACCAAAAAACAAAACGGTGGCAAACTTAGGTACAGGGGTGGGCTCCTCTGCTGTGTTTCTGAACTAGTAATTTGGCGCAAAGTATTTACTGGTGTAAATATAGGACACTGCCCCAGACTATTTTAAGTAGCATCATACATGTCAACACATTGGTATTGTCAGTGCCAGGCATTGAAGGATGTCAGCGCATAGACCAAACATTGGTGGAGCTGTGAGAGATAATTTTGCAAATCGTAGAGCACTTTTTGAGCTGGGGGGGAAACTGTCTTGTGGCCGGCGGTACAGGCCCAGGGCCCCTCATGTTACAACGGTGTGTCTGACATTGGTTGCGCGCCACCACCGCCAGAGACACTTTATTGTACTATGAGGGACCAAGTGGCAGTGCCGTCGACCAAAAGCATGCACACTCACCTCTTCAGACAAACGGCACTCTCACGGGTGCTTGCGCCAAGTGGCGAGTCCACGGCCCCGTGGGGGGAGTTTGGCCATTTAGGGAGGTGTAAACATGTCGTATGCTGGACAAATAGATGCTGCAAATTACGAGATTGGAAAACTCAGTCAGAGCAGTCTACAAGCAAGACCTTTTCATTGGAAAGCTAGGTGTCAGCCGGGAAAGGTGGGGCAAAATAATTCGAAATCCAGTAGTGGTTCATTTTAATGAAGGTTAGATCATCAACATTTTGGGTAGCCAGACGAGTCCTTTTTTCGGTTAATATTGAACCAGCAGCACTGAATACTCTTTCTGATAGCACACTAGCTGCTGGGCAAGCAAGCTCCTGCAATGCATATTCTGCCAATTCTGGCCAGGTGTCTAATTTGGATGCCCAGTAATCAAATGGGAATGACGGTTGAGGAAGAACATCGATAAGGGATGAAAAATAGTTAGTAACCATACTGGACAAATGTTGTCTCCTGTCACTTTGAATTAATGCTGCAGTACCTGTCCTGTCTGCGGTCATAGCAAAATCACTCCACAACCTGGTCAGAAAACCCCTCTGTCCAACGCCACTTCTGATTTATGCACCTCTAACACCTCTGGTCTGCTGCCCCCTGCAGCTCGTGTGAGAACCATCACTGGCGCTGTGTGCTGGGAATGCCTGAATCAAATGGTCAACAAGAGTTGATTATTTGGTTGCTAATATTAGTTCCAAGTTCTCATGTGGCATAATATTTTGCAATTTGCCTTTATAGCGAGGATCAAGGAGGCAGGCCAACCAGTAATCGTCATCGGTCATCATTTTAGTAATGCGTGTGTCCCTCTGGAGGATACGTAAGGCATAATCCGCCATGTGGGCCAAAGTTCCAGTTGTCAAATCTGCGGTTGTGCTGGGTTGAGGGGCAGTTTCAGGCAAATCTACATCACTTGTGTCCCTCAAAAAACCAGAACCCTGCCTTGCCACGCCACCAATTTCCAGTGGCCCCGGAGAAGCTTCCTCATTAACAAAATAATCATCCCCATCATCCTCCTCGTCCTCCTCCTCCTGTTCGCCCGCTACCTCGTCCTGTACACTGCCCCGACCAGACAATGGCTGACTGTCATCAAGGCTTTCCTCTTCCTCTGCTGCAGACGCCTGCTCCTTTATGTGCGTCAAACTTTGCATCAGCAGACGCATTAGGGGGATGCTCATGCTTATTATGGCATTGTCTACACTTACCAGCCGTGTGCATTCCTCAAAACACTGAAGGACTTGACACATGTCTTGTACCTTCGACCACTGCACACCTGACAACTCCATGTCTGCCATCCTACTGCCTGCCCGTGTATGTGTATCCTCCCACAAAAACATAACAGCCCGCCTCTGTTCGCACAGTCTCTGAAGAATGTGCAGTGTTGAGTTCCACCTTGTTGCAACATCAATGATTAGGCGATGCTGGGGAAGGTTCAAAGACCGCTGATAGGTCTGCATACGGCTGGAGTGTACGGGCGAACGGCGGATATGTGAGCAAAGTCCACGCACTTTGAGGAGCAGGTCGGATAACCCCGGATAACTTTTCAGGAAGCACTGCACCACCAGGTTTAAGGTGTGAGCCAGGCAAGGAATGTGTTTCAGTTGGGAAAGGGCGATGGCAGCCATGAAATTCCTTCCGTTATCACTCACTACGTTGCCTGCCTCAAGATCTACAGTGCCCAGCCACGACTGCGTTTCTTTCTGCAAGAACTCGGACAGAGCTTCCGCGGTGTGTCTGTTGTCGCCCAAACACTTCATAGCCAATACAGCCTGCTGACGCTTGCCAGTAGCTGCCCCATAATGGGACACCTGGTGTGCAACAGTGGCAGCTGCGGATGGAGTGGTTGTGCCACTGCGGTCTGTGGACGAGCTCTCTCTTCTGCAGGAGGACGAGGAGGAGGATGAGGGGGGGGCAACGCCTACAGCCAACTGTTTCCTAGACCGTGGGCTAGGCAGAACTGTCCCAATATTACTGTCCCCTGTGGACCCTGCATCCACCACATTCACCCAGTGTGCCGTGATGGACACGTAACGTCCCTGGCCATGTCTACTGGTCCATGCATCTGTTGTCAGGTGCACCTTTGTACTCACAGATTGCCTGAGTGCATGGACGATGCGCTCTTTAACATGCTGGTGTAGGGCTGGGATGGCTTTTCTCGAAAAGAAGTGTCGACTGGGTAGCTCGTAGCGTGGTTCAGCGTAGTCCATCAGGGCTTTGAAAGCGTCGCTTTCAACTAACCAGTAGGGCATCATCTCTAACGAGATTAGTCTAGCTATGTGGGCGTTAAAACACTGTGTATGTGGATGCGAGGATGAGTACTTCCTTTTTCTAACGAGAGTCTCATGTAGGGTGAGCTGGACTGGAGAGCTGGAGATCGTGGAACTAGCGGGGGTGCCGGTGAACATGGCAGACTGAGAGACGGTTGGAGACGGTATTCTTGCCAGTGCCCTAGATGCAGTGTTTCCTACTACGAAACTGGTGATTCCCTGACCCTAACTGCTTTGGCCTGGCAACGAAACCTGCACAGATACTGCAGGTTGTGCGGAAAATGGTGGCCTTACAGTGACGGAAGAGATGTAGCGTTGCTGACTAGCTTCATTGGCCGAGGGTGCTACAACCTTAAGGGACGTTTGGTAGTTAGTCCAGGCTTGCAAATGCATGGTGGTTAAATGTCTATGCATGCAACTTGTATTTAGACTTTTCAGATTCTGACCTCTGCTTAAGGTAGTTGAACATTTTTGACAGATGACTTTGCGCTGATCAATTGGATGTTGTTTAAAAAAATGCCAGACTGCACTCTTTCTAGCCTCGGATACCTTTTCAGGAATTGCAGACTGAGCTTCTTTAACCGGATGGCCACGCTGTCCTCCAACAGGTTTTGGTTTTGCCACGCGTTTTGGGCCAGATACGGGCCCGGCAGATGGAACCTGTTGCGATGTTGATGCCTGCTGCGGCCCCTCCTCCTCCGCTTCAGAACTACTGCCGCCTGCACCATGTTCCCCCAATGACTGCCAAACTGGGTCAACAACTGGGTCATCTATGACCTCCTCTTCTATCTCATGTGCAACTTCGTCTGTGTTACAGTGTAAGCCGGTGGTATAGCGTTTGTGACGGGGCACCATAGTCTCATCAGGGTCTGATTCTGGATCAGTACACTGCTAGGGCAATGTGGTGGTCTGAGTCAAAGGAACAGCATAGTAGTCTGGCTGTGGCTGTGCATCTGTGCACTCCATGTCCGATTCAACTTGTAATGGGCATGGCCTGTTAACTGTTTCACTTTCTAACCCAGGAACGGGATGTGTAAAGAGCTCCATGGAGTAACCCGTTGTGTCGCCTGACGCATCCTTCTCTGTTGTTCTTTTTTGCTGAACAGGACAATGGAGCGACTTGTCCCTGAGTGTGAACATCCACTAACGACGCGCTGCTTTTACATTTACCAGTTTCAGAAGAGGAGGCAAAAGAGCTAGAGGCGGAGTCAGCAAGGAAAGCCAAAACTTGCTCTTGCTGCTCCAGCTTTAAAAGCGGTTTTCCTACTCCCAGAAAAGGGAGCGTTCGAGGCCTTGTGTAGCCAGACGACGAACCTGGCTCCACAGTTCGAGACTTAGGTGCTATATTGTTTTTCTCACGACCACCTGATGCTCCAGCACCACTACCATCATTACCAGCTGGCAATGAACGCCCACGGCCACGACCTCTTCCACCAGACTTCTTCATTGTTTTAAAAACGTAATCAAAATAACGGTGTTTGTTACTGTAAAACAACTTACAAGGTGAACTCAAACTTCTGTAGGATTTAGGGTTTGTGCACACGTAGAAATGGTCCACTGTGGATTTTTCCACAGCGGATTTTATAAATCCGAAGGGCAAAAACACAGCGTTTTTCCTGCGGATTTATTGCGGATTTACAGCGGTTTTTGTGCGGATTCCACTGCGGTTTTACACCTGCAGTTTTCTATTACGGAGCAGGTGTAAAACCGCTGCGGATTCCGCACAAAGAACTGACATGCTGCGGAATGTAAACCGCTGCGTTTCCGCGCATTTTTTTCTGCAGCATGTGCACTGCGGATTTCGTTTCCCGTAGGTTTACATTGTACTGTAAATGCATGGGAAACTGCTGCGGACCCGCAGCTGCGGAAACGCTGCAGATCCGCAGCAAAATCCGCAGCGTGTGCACATAGCCTTAGATATCCCTTTATAGGTGGGTGAGACTGCAAGGAAAATCAGGCACAATGTTACACACTTGGTTTTCTGTGGCACAAAATGAGACAGATGCCACACACGCAGGACTGGCACTGAAGCACAAATGCCAATATTAATCTCCCACTATTTTTTTTTTTCAGGGAGAATTTAAAAAACAAAAAACAAAAAAACAGACCCTAGGCTTTCTGTGGCCCACAATTTGATAGAGATGGCACACACGACTGGCACTCAAGCACAAATGCCAATATTAATCTCCCACTATTTATTTTTTTTCAGGGAGAATTTAAAAACCAAAAAAAAAAAAAAACAGATACTAGGCTTTCTGTGGCCCACAATTTGATAGAGATGGCACACATGACTGGCACTCAAGCACAAATGCCAATATTAATCTCCCATTTTTTTTTTTTAAAGGGAGAATTAAAAACCAAAAAAAAACAGTATTGCAGACACTAGGCTTTCTGTGGCCCACAATTTGAGAGAGATGCCACACATGCAGTACTGTCACTCAAGCGCAAATGCCAATCTTAATCTCCCACTTTTTTTTTTGTTTCTGGGAGAATTGTCAAGAACTCAAGGCCAGTATTCCACACTAGGCTTTCTGTGCACCAAAATTGGAGAGAGATGGCACACACAGGACTGGCACTCTAGCAGAAATGCCAATCTTAATCTCCCACTACTTTTTTTTGTTAGGGAGAATTGCCAAGAAATCAGGCCCAGTATTACACACTAGGCTTTCTGTGCCCCACAATTGGAGAGAGATGGCACACACGACTGGCACTCAAGCACAAATGCCAAGATTAATCTCCCACTATTTATTTTTTTTCAGGGAGAATTAAAAAAAAAAAAAAAAAGGGACTGTCCTACAATTACTATCTCCCTGCAGTAATCTCAGCAAGGTATGGCAGGCACCAATAACAAAGAGTGGACTGCTGCACAAATTACATCAAAAGTGTGGACAAAAACAAGATAGCTGTACAGAAAGGAAGTAACAACAGGATTTGTGCTTTGAAAAAAGCAGTTGGTTTGCACAGCGGCGTACACACAGCAATGCAGCTATCAGTGAGCCTTCTAGGGCAGCCCAATGAGCTACAGCGCTGAGGAAAAAAAATGTAGCTTCCACTGTCCCTGCAAACAAAAGGTGTTGTTGGACAGTGGAAATCGCTACAGCACAAGCGGTTTGGGGGTTAATGGACCCTGCCTAACGCTATCCCTGCTTCTGACGAAGCGGCAGCAACCTCTCCCTATGCTCAGATCAGCAGCAGTAACATGGCGGTCGGCGGGAACGCCCCTTTATAGCCCCTGTGACGCCGCAGACAGCAAGCCAATCACTGCAATGCCCTTCTCTAAGATGGTGGGGACCAGGACCTATGTCATCACGCTGCCCACACTCTGTGTCCACCTTCATTGGCTGAGAAATGGCGCTTTTTGCGTCATTGAAACGCGACTTTGGCGCGAAAGTCGCGTACCGCATGGCCGAGCCCACACAGGGATCCGGACGGGTTTCATGAAACCCGACTGTGCCAAAAGTCGTCGACTTTTGAAAATGAACGATCCGTTTCGCTCAACCCTATTGTCCAGTACTATTGAGGTTGCAGCATTTGCTATTTATATTGAAGTTACAGCAGTAGTATTTGTGTCCAAGCTTTCAATCAAGGAGTTTCCATCAGGTGAGGCTACTATGGACCAGGTTTCTACAGTCCTCCATATTTTTATTGGTCTTCTCTGTTGGGTATGCACCCTTTCAGCTTCAGAGACTACCACAATCAGTCCTGATGCTGTTTAGTTGTTTCAAAAAGTCAAGATCCAGGACCCTAAAAATAATGAATGCGAGAAAAATGTAGGAATCTCCTATGAGATATGAATAGACTTTGGTGGCTGGATTTATGCAGGTGTTTGATCTGTTCTGATGTTTAAATTAATTTTACTCTCTAGTCTTACACTTAAATTGAGTTTTGTGTCCGCTCAGAGTTTTTATTTTATTTTAGGGTCCGAATTGGGGTTTGGATTAATTTTCGCGTCTGGTTTGTGGTCTAAATACATTTTGGTGTCTGAATTAGTTTCTGGATTTGGGAAGATTAATTGTGAGGTCTGGGATCTCTAATGTCAATTTGCATGACCCTTTTCATGCAAGACGCATTCAGAGACATGCAGGGTAAGATTTTTTTTCAGCAGATAGAGATAGGAGAGAGGCCAAGTTTAACTCTTCAGTCTGGGCCATTAAGTCTTCAGTCTGGGCCATTAGTTATGGCTCTTGGGGTCTAAGTGAACATTTCATATAGGTCACTTTTATTTTGGTCAGGTGTTTTTTGCATCTGTAAGCCAAGTTGAAAAAATGTTAAAGAGTTTAGAAAAAGATTTGCACTTATTCTGAGTTTTGGCCTCAACATCTAAAAAAAATAAAACTGACTCCATAAATCAGAAAGAGTTAAATATTTGCTTAACTTAAAGTGAGCAACTGCGGAATTTTTAACAAAATGTTTTCATGTGTGAAGCTTTCTTTAGTACACAACCCTTCAGTATATTCTTTAATTTAATTACAGTGGATATTATAAATTGTTTGCACTGTCGGAGAGAAGAAAATGTGGCATTTTTCATGCTTCTTAATCAGTCATTGACCAGAAGTTAATACATAAAAATGGGTGAAGCCGTCACTCCGGAGCCCATTGTCCTATTAGCGCATTCCATTAGTGGTGTAATTTGCTGAATTACACAGTCCTGTATCTATTCCTTCCCTCGATGACCTAATTAACTAACTTTATTCATGCTGATCCAATTAACTAATCAATAAAGCCATTTACCAAAGTGGCACTTCCTTGCACCTTGTGCCTTTGAATATTTAGCTTTAAACCAAGCGATCGGTGAAAATCACAAAGAAGAAAACTTCCTTAAACTAGTTAATCAAAAAAGAGACATCCCTAGAAAATGTTAGCCTTGGCTCTCTAAGCTTTTAAGAACTAATGAGAGGCAAGCTTTTTCTTGCCTGATCCATTAGAAATAAACAGCAGATGCGACATTAAGAAATCTGTTGCCCAGTGGCTCCAATGTTAAAAAATTGGATCGGGCATTTTGACAGCTTGGCGTTCTATTGGGGTCAGGTCTGGAGACTGGCTAGGCCACTCCAAGACCTTGAAAAGCTCCTTACAGAGCCACTCCTTAGTTGTCCTGGCTGTGTGTTTTGGGTCATTGTCATGCTGGAAGACCCAGCCATGACCCATCTTCAATACTCTTACTGAGGGAAGGAGGTTGTTGGCCAAAATCTCATGCATGATCCCATCCACTCTCCCTTCAATATGATGTAGTCACCCTGTCCCCTGTGACAGTTGAATTGTACCTATATAAAAATTACAGACCTCTCCATTCTTTGTAGGTGGGGAAACTTGCAAAATTGACAGTGTATCAAATACTTATTTTCCCCACTGTACAACTCACCTTCAGATTGGTCCCAAGCCCAACTGCGTACCAACAGTTCAAATCCAAGCCAACAAAGTTTGACATTAGAGTTGAGTGGATATGTTCGGAATCGGTCGACAAATCTGAACTTGCCATATTCGTGCCATATTGGTACCCTATTCGTGCCGAATTTATGTTTAATGATCGATTCCGAACATATTCGGTCATTTGTACTCTCATTGACTCCAATGACGTTCTGCTGTGTTCGGCGAATATTGCAAATACAATATTAGCCGCTAATCATAATCGGAACCGAATTTTGAAAAATGTGCTCAACTCTATTTGACAACAATTTCTTAAGAATCACAAAACTAAATTCAACTACTACAACTTGAATGTATTATTGGCTGTGTGAAGCAGTTACACACATTCAAGGTTAGAGGAAAAGTGACATTTCCCGGGATTATCATCTTATCTCATTGGTCAACACAGACTGGGATAACTTTCTGTTTTGCCCCAGTGTTAAGTCCTCATGGTCTCAGTCTAGGACACTGTCTCAAGTACATTGTGCTAGGGCTGGATGAGATAAGATAATACAACAATACGGAATCTCAAGGTAATGTCACATTAATCGACACTGCAGCAATATAGACAACGAGCCGATCGCTGCAGCGTCGCTGTTTAGGTCGCTAGGAGACGTCAAACACCGGCAACAGCAGAACGATTCAGGAGCGATCCAGTGACGTACTTATCGTTCTTGCTGTTGTTCGCTCCATGAAAAACCATTGCTGGCATCGTTGCTTCTGCTGTCAAACATGACGAATCACGCCTACCTGACGACCAAATAAAGTTCTGGACTTCTAGCTACGACCAGCGATGTCACAGCGGGATCCAGATCGCTGCTGTGTGTCAAACACAACGAGATCGCTATCCAGGACGCTGCAAGATCACGGATCGCTGTCGTTCTCGTTGGAAAGTTGCTCAGTGTGAAGATACCTGATGTCTCCTCACTATAACCATGGTCTGAACTACACTTCATGATACCATCTCCTGTTTTCACTTCCTCCAGGTTCCTTATTTGGTTAGCGATACAATACTCTTGTGCACAATGCTGCCCCGTATCAGGTTCTGCTTGGGTCTACAATAGAATTAATTAAACTCCATTTCCTGTTGACCAGGGACACGGTGAGACTTTTGGAATGACCTTAATAAATACAGCCCACCAAAGACACATCACGGAAACCAACAAGCACAAGGACAACAGGAATAAATGAAGTTTGTTAGATATGGATTTATTTTGTAACTAATTGATTTCCAGTTGAAAATGTCCAACAATTGGTCTGATATAGAGTTGGATTAGTATAGGGTTGGGTGTCTCTTAGGTGCATTATATTTAGAGGTACATTATATCTTCATATGTGATAGAAACGATTGTTCCATCATGTCTACCTTCTCCCTTCACAGGGCATTCCATACAAGATTCAATCATTAAGAACTCCTTAAGCATAGTTGTCAACTTTTGGAAGAAGATCTATGAGAAATGCCAGAATGTGATGTGAACTACCAAAAACTGTTTTCCATAAACATGTGGCCTATATAAATGCCAGGATCCTTTCATAGTCTGTTTCCTGCCCCATGAATATGTGTCTTGATTAGTGTTGAGCGATACCTTCCGATATCGGAAAGTATCGGTATCGGTTTGGATCGGCCGATATTCAAAAAATATCGGATATCGCCGATACCGATACCCGATCCCAATGCAAGTCAATGGGACCAAAATATCGGAATTAAAATAAACCCTTTCTTTCCTTGTAGGTTCATTCTACATGAAGGAAAACAACTAAGAATAATGTAGGATGTATGGGGGAGGTGGCGGAGACATTAAAGGCAATGAGGATTAGTCCAATCAAATAGAATAGCATGATTTTTTTTTTTTTTAAAGACGTTCGGATTGAAAAAGATATTGACTATGTAAATTTTTTTTATTTTGTCAGATATTGATGTTTCACTATTCCACGACCTTCCCCTTCTTTTTTTTCCTTTTCCCACACTTTCATCTTCATCATCATCAGCATCTTTGACATCAACTTCTTCACCTTATTCATCTTCTTCATCTTCTACCTATATTTTTTTTTTTATTACATTCTTCATATTCATTTTCTTCAACTATTATTATTCTTCCTATTCTACATATTCTTTTTATTCCACTGTTATTATTCTTCCTATTCTACTTCTTCATCATATTCTCATTTGTGACAGGCATTCCCGTAGTTGTTATCTATAAAAGTTGGAAGATTACACCTTCCGTTCTGCCAGTCACAAAAGTTACATTTGTCCGCGTTCAGTTTGGCCTGCAGCATCAGGCTTTATCCAGGGGCACCACGAGGAGGAACGGACTCACCCCCATACACTGCTTAGTCTTCTTCTGCATATAATTGAGATAATATCTTTTGCTCTGATATTAAGTCTTATGCTTAATGTTCTTCTGCTCTTTGTTCTGCAGCCTCTTGTTCTTCTGCTTCTCGGTCTTCCATGTTGTCGTCTCCAGGGTCGTCGTCTCCAGTGTCGTCATCTCCGCCGTCGTCGTCTCAGCCGTCGTCGTCTCCGCCGTCGTCGTCTCCGCCGTCGTCGTCATCGGGGTGGTCTTCCGGGTCGTCGTCATCGGGGTGGTCTTCCGGGTCGTCGACGTTAGGGTCTTCAACTTGGAAATGTAGCAGAAGGTACAAGAAGGCTGAGAAAATGCCAAGAACCAGCTGACGGAACTGGAACTCGGATGGCTACCCGAAGGTTCAAGAGCCTATGGAACTACCGAGGACCAGCTGACGTTACTGGAACCCGGTTACTAAGCAGGAGGTACCCGTGCTAAAAAGCACTACCAAGGACCGCCTGACGTTGGCGGAACTCGGATACCCAGAAGGAGGCACCTAAGCCAAAGGCTCTGCCCGGAACCAGCTGACGTTACTGGAACCAGGATGGGGAGCAGAAGGTACAAGAGCAAAAGACACTGCCGAGAACCAGCTGACGGTACTGGAACCCGGATGGGTAGCCGAAGGTCCAAGAGCCAATGGAACTACCAAGGACCAGCTGACGTTACTGGAACCCGGTTACTAAGCAGGAGGTACCCGTGCCTGAAAGCACTACCAAGGACCACCTGACGTTGGTGGAACTTGGATACCCAGAAGGAGGCACCTAAGCCAAAGGCTCTGCCCGGAACCAGCTGACGGTACTGGAACCAGGATGGGGAGCAGAAGGTACAAGAGCAAAAGACACTGCCGAGAACCAGCTGACGGTGCTGGAACCAGGTGGTGGACCCGAAGGCCCACAGGAGAGGAGAGAACAGCTAGGCCGCGAGGCAGCCGCAGTTACCGAACCCCAACAGTCCTACAGGGGGAGCTGGGCCTACTGGCACTACAGAACCAGCCTTGACTACCAGTTCACGCAGCCCACATAGGAAGCTCCTAAACTGGAGGCACCCTGGAGTTGGCTAACTCGACCGCACCACGACGGGGCAAGCATAGGCGTCTCAGTGAAGTTGACACAACCCGGAAACAGCTGACGGTGCTGAAACCAGGCTTGGCACGAGGGAGTACCTGTGACAAAAACACTGCCGAGAACCAGCTGGCGGTGCTGGAACCCGGATGCGTTGCCCCAGTGTGCAAGAGCCAATGGCACGACCGAGGACTAGCTGACGGTGCTGGAACCCGGTTACTAAGCTGTAGGTGCCCGCGCTTAAAAGCACTACCAAGGACCGCCTGGCGTTGGCGGAACTCGGATACCCAGGAGGAGGCACCTAAGCCAAAGGCTCGGCCCGGAACCAGCTGACGGTGCTGGAACCAGGTGGTGAACCCCAAGGCCCACAGGAGAGGAGAGAACAGCTAGGCCGCGAGGCAGCCGCAGTTACCGAACCCCAACAGTCCTACAGGGGGAGCTGGGCCTACTGGCACTACAGAACCAGCCTTGACTACCAGTTCACGCAGCCCACATAGGAAGCTCCTAAACTGGAGGCACCCTGGAGTTGGCTAACCCGACCGCACCACGACGAGGCAAGCATAGGTGTCTCAGTGAGCTTGACACAACCCGGAAACAGCTGACGGTGCTGAAACCAGGCTTGGCACGAGGGAGTACCTGTGACAAGAACACTGCCGAGAACCAGCTGGCGGTGCTGGAACCCGGATGCGTTGCCCCAGTGTGCAAGAGCCAATGGCACGACCGAGGACCAGCTGACGGTGCTGGAACCCGGTTACTAAGCTGTAGGTGCCCGCGCTTAAAAGCACTACCAAGGACCGCCTGGCGTTGGCGGAACTCGGATACCCAGGAGGAGGCACCTAAGCCAAAGGCTCGGCCTGGAACCAGCTGACGGTGCTGGAACCAGGTGGTGGACCCCAAGGCCCACAGGAGAGGAGAGAACAGCTAGGCCGCGAGGCAGCCGCAGTTACCGAACCCCAACAGTCCTACAGGGGGAGCTGGGCCTACTGGCACTACAGAACCAGCCTTGACTACCAGTTCACGCAGCCCACATAGGAAGCTCCTAAACTGGAGGCACCCTGGAGTTGGCTAACCCGACCGCACCACGACGAGGCAAGCATAGGTGTCTCAGTGAGCTTGACACAACCCGGAAACAGCTGACGGTGCTGAAACCAGGTTTGGCACGAGGGAGTACCTGTGACAAAAACACTGCCGAGAACCAGCTGGCGGTGCTGGAACCCGGATGCGTTGCCCCAGTGTGCAAGAGCCAATGGCACAACCGAGGACTAGCTGACGGTGCTGGAACCCGGTTACTAAGCTGTAGGTGCCCGCGCTTAAAAGCACTACCAAGGACCGCCTGGCGTTGGCGGAACTCGGATACCCAGGAGGAGGCACCTAAGCCAAAGGCTCGGCCCGGAACCAGCTGACGGTGCTGGAACCAGGTGGTGGACCCCAAGGCCCACAGGAGAGGAGAGAACAGCTAGGCCGCGAGGCAGCCGCAGTTACCGAACCCCAACAGTCCTACAGGGGGAGCTGGGCCTACTGGCACTACAGAACCAGCCTTGACTACCAGTTCACGCAGCCCACATAGGAAGCTCCTAAACTGGAGGCACCCTGGAGTTGGCTAACCAGACCGCACCACGACGAGGCAAGCATAGGTGTCTCAGTGAGCTTGACACAACCCGGAAACAGCTGACGGTGCTGAAACCAGGTTTGGCACGAGGGAGTACCTGTGACAAAAACACTGCCGAGAACCAGCTGGCGGTGCTGGAACCCGGATGCGTTGCCCCAGTGTGCAAGAGCCAATGGCACGACCGAGGACTAGCTGACGGTGCTGGAACCCGGTTACTAAGCTGTAGGTGCCCGCGCTTAAAAGCACTACCAAGGACCGCCTGGCGTTGGCGGAACTCGGATACCCAGGAGGAGGCACCTAAGCCAAAGGCTCGGCCCGGAACCAGCTGACGGTGCTGGAACCAGGTGGTGGACCCCAAGGCCCACAGGAGAGGAGAGAACAGCTAGGCCGCGAGGCAGCCGCAGTTACCGAACCCCAACAGTCCTACAGGGGGAGCTGGGCCTACTGGCACTACAGAACCAGCCTTGACTACCAGTTCACGCAGCCCACATAGGAAGCTCCTAAACTGGAGGCACCCTGGAGTTGGCTAACCCGACCGCACCACGACAAGGCAAGCATAGGTGTCTCAGTGAGCTTGACACAACCCGGAAACAGCTGACGGTGCTGAAACCAGGTTTGGCACGAGGGAGTACCTGTGACAAAAACACTGCCGAGAACCAGCTGGCGGTGCTGGAACCCGGATGCGTTGCCCCAGTGTGCAAGAGCCAATGGCACGACCGAGGACTAGCTGACGGTGCTGGAACCCGGTTACTAAGCTGTAGGTGCCCGCGCTTAAAAGCACTACCAAGGACCGCCTGGCGTTGGCGGAACTCGGATACCCAGGAGGAGGCACCTAAGCCAAAGGCTCGGCCCGGAACCAGCTGACGGTGCTGGAACCAGGTGGTGGACCCCAAGGCCCACAGGAGAGGAGAGAACAGCTAGGCCGCGAGGCAGCCGCAGTTACCGAACCCCAACAGTCCTACAGGGAGAGCTGGGCCTACTGGCACTACAGAACCAGCCTTGACTACCAGTTCACGCAGCCCACATAGGAAGCTCCTAAACTGGAGGCACCCTGGAGTTGGCTAACCCGACCGCACCACGACGAGGCAAGCATAGGTGTCTCAGTGAGCTTGACACAACCCGGAAACAGCTGATGGTACTGAAACCAGGTTTGGCACGAGGGAGTACCTGTGACAAAAACACTGCCGAGAACCAGCTGGCGGTGCTGGAACCCGGATGCGTTGCCCCAGTGTGCAAGAGCCAATGGCACGACCGAGGACTAGCTGACGGTGCTGGAATCCGGTTACTAAGCTGTAGGTGCCCGCGCTTAAAAGCACTACCAAGGACCGCCTGGCGTTGGCGGAACTCGGATACCCAGGAGGAGGCACCTAAGCCAAAGGCTCGGCCCGGAACCAGCTGACGGTGCTGGAACCAGGTGGTGGACCCTAAGGCCCACAGGAGAGGAGAGAACAGCTAGGCCACGAGGCAGCCGCAGTTACCGAACCCCAACAGTCCTACAGGGGGAGCTGGGCCTACTGGCACTACAGAACCAGCCTTGACTACCAGTTCACGCAGCCCACATAGGAAGCTCCTAAACTGGAGGCACCCTGGAGTTGGCTAACCCGACCGCACCACGACGAGGCAAGCATAGGTGTCTCAGTGAGCTTGACACAACCCGGAAACAGCTGACGGTGCTGAAACCAGGTTTGGCACGAGGGAGTACCTGTGACAAAAACACTGCCGAGAACCAGCTGGCGGTGCTGGAACCCGGATGCGTTGCCCCAGTGTGCAAGAGCCAATGGCACGACCGAGGACTAGCTGACGGTGCTGGAACCCGGTTACTAAGCTGTAGGTGCCCGCGCTTAAAAGCACTACCAAGGACCGCCTGGCGTTGGCGGAACTCGGATACCCAGGAGGAGGCACCTAAGCCAAAGGCTCGGCCCAGAACCAGCTGACGGTGCTGGAACCAGGTGGTGGACCCCAAGGCCCACAGGAGAGGAGAGAACAGCTAGGCCGCGAGGCAGCCGCAGTTACCGAACCCCAACAGTCCTACAGGGGGAGCTGGGCCTACTGGCACTACAGAACCAGCCTTGACTACCAGTTCACGCAGCCCACATAGGAAGCTCCTAAACTGGAGGCACCCTGGAGTTGGCTAACTCGACCGCACCACGACGGGGCAAGCATAGGCGTCTCAGTGAAGTTGACACAACCCGGAAACAGCTGACGGTGCTGAAACCAGGCTTGGCACGAGGGAGTACCTGTGACAAGAACACTGCCGAGAACCAGCTGGCGGTGCTGGAACCCAGATGCGTTGCCTTGCCTATTAAAGATTGTCTTCCTAGAGCCCCAACTAGCGGTGTTGGAGCAAAGGGTAAGCAGGGGGAGATGAGTGTAGGCCGAAGCCTGCACTGGAGGCAGCTTTGTGTCTGCGTTGCGTTTGCAGGACACTTTGCCGGCTACACACTGGGGGAACAGCTGGCGTTGCTGAACCCCACTGACACAATGGCGTGTGTTTTTCTCTATGCAGCTAGCACTTGCGGGCAAAAACTAGCGATGTTAGAGCCCGTGTTGAAGCAGGAGGAGGAGGAGAGGAGCAGAGTGTAGGCCGAAGCCTAGTTGAACCAATTTCAAAGGAAACCTTTAACCCCCCCCTCAGGTGTTACAAAGTACAAGAGACACACCTTGTGCAGTATTAATGCTGCACAAGTGAAAGGTTGCTCTATTAATTTGTCTACTTGCACACGCTGAATGAAAGACATACACAATTTACCCCATTCTACAGTCAAACTGTAGTGGATGCGTGACTTGGTTTTTTGATGAGACGCAGCACAGGTGTCCAAAATAACGCCTTGGTGCTTGGCGCAGCTTCCTGAGCGTTGTTATTTGCTGTACAGGAGTCTGCGCTCTTGTGTTATCCCTTGGCAATGCCCTGTTAGCGCTGCCCATCTTATGACATCATTTCATGTTGGCCCGTGCGGTTAACGATGGCCATAAATCCCAGACCCCCAGTGTCTTTTCATAAAGCCACACTGCGGTGCTGGGATTCGTGGCCTTGAGCAGTAAATATTTTGGCCGCTCACACACGTCCTTACACCTGCTTCAGACTGGGCGGCCTCTGCTGATCCCTTCTCGCATGCCGCGGCCATGAGGCTGCACAGTCTGAAGAAGGCGGAAGGAGAGGAGTTAAGACAGGCGAAGATATGCACTGCTCGTGCCCATCAATCACACCCTCGCAGTCAAAATAATTAAGACAACGAGGAGCATTTTATTCAGGCAGGGCGGACGAACAGGCGCAAGTAGCCAACCAATGATGTCAGAAGACGGGAAGCGCTACCAAGGGGGGTGCTGCGTATCATTAGAAAGGAAAGTCACACCTCAGGGACAGTGGAATGGTCTCAAAGAGACACATTTTGTACGTGTTGAGTTCCACGTGGGCAAGGAGAAAACATCAGCCACCTTGTACAAATGCAGCAGTACTGCTGTACAAGGTGGCTGTTATACATAGAAACACCTGGGGGTGGGGGCCAGGCTCCCTTCAATTTCAGTTCATGTGCCTGCGTGGCGTTTGCAGGTCACGTTGCAAGCTGCACAGCAGGGGAACAGCTGGCGGTGCTGAACCCCACTAACACATTGGCTGGTGTTTTTCTCTGTGCAGCTAGCATTTCCGGGCAAAAACTAGCGGTGTTTGAGCCCAAGGTCAGCAGGAGGAGGAGGAGAGGAGCAAAGTGTAGGCCGAAGCCTGCACTGGTGGCAGCTTTTGGTCGGTTGTGCCAGCGTGGCTTGTGCTGGACACGATGCCGGCTACACAGCGGGGGAACAGCTGGCGGTGCTGAACCCCACTAACACATTGGCTGGTGTTTTTCTCTGTGCAGCTAGCATTTCCGGGCAAAAACTAGCGTTGTTAGAGCCCAGGGTCAGCAGGAGGAGGAGAGGAGCAGAGTGTAGGCCGAAGCCTAGTTGAACCAATTTCAAAGGTTACCTTTAACCCCCCCTCAGGTGTTACAAAGTACAAGAGCCACTCCTTCTGCAGCATTAATGCTGCACAAGTAAAAGGTTGCTCTATTAATTTTTCTACTTGCACAAGCTGAATGCAACACGTAGACTATTTAGCCCATTATACTGTTAAACAGTAGTGGAGGCGTGACTTGTCTTTTTAAAGAAAAGCAGCACAGGTGTCGAAAACACCACCTTTTTGCATGGGCGCAGCTTCCTGAGCGTTGTTAGTTGCTGTACAGGAGTCTGCGCTCTTGTGATCCTTTGGCCATGCGCTGTGAGCGCTTCCTGTCTTCTGACCTCATTTCATGTTGGCCGTTGCGGTTAGCGATGGACATGAATCCCAGACCCACAGTGTGTTTTTAAAAAATCACACTGCGGTGCTGGGATTCGTGCCCTGGTGCACTAAATATGTTTGCCGCTCACACATTTCCTTACACCTGCTTCAGACTGGGCGGCCTCATCTGATCCCTTATCGCCTGCCGCGGCCATGAGGACACCCAGTCTGAAGAAGGCGGAAGGAGATGAGTGAACACAGGCAAACATATGCACTGCACATGCCCATCAATCACACCCTCGCTGTCCAAAAAAATAAGACACCGAGGGGCGTTGTTTCGAGCAGGGGAGATGCACAGGCGCAGCCAGCTAACCAATGATGTAAAAAGACGGGCAGCGCTAACAAGGGTGGTGCTGCGTGTCATTACAAAGGAAAGTCACACCTCAGGGACATTGTAATGGTCTCTAATGAGACACATTTTGTACGTGTTGAGTTCCACGTGGGCAAGGAGAAAAAGTCAGCCACCTTGTACAAATGCAGCAGTACTGCTGTACAAGGTGGCTGTTATACATAGAAACACCTGTGGGTGGGGGGCAGGCGCCCTTCAATTTCAGTTCATGTGCCTGCGTGGCGTTTGCAGGTCACGTTGCAAGCTACACAGCAGGGGAACAGCTGGCGTTGCTGAACCCCACTGACACATTGACTGGTGTTTTTCTCTGTGCAGATTGCATGTCCGGGCAAAAACTAGCGGTGTTAGAGCCCAGGGTCAGCAGGAGGAGGAGGAGAGGAGCAAAGTGTAGGCCGAAGCCTGCACTGGTGGCAGCTTTTGGTCGGTTGTGCCAGCGTGGCTTGTGCTGGACACGATGCCGGATACACAGCGGGGGAACAGCTGGCGGTGCTGAACCCCACTAACACATTGGCTGGTGTTTTTCTCTGTGCAGCTAGCAGTTCCGGGCAAAAACTAGCGGTGTTTGAGCCCAGGGTCAGCAGGAGGAGGAGGAGAGGAGCAAAGTGTAGGCCGAAGCCTGCACTGGTGGCAGCTTTTGGTCGGTTGTGCCAGCGTGGCTTGTGCTGGACACGATGCCGGCTACACAGCGGGGGAACAGCTGGCGGTGCTGAACCCCACTAACACATTGGCTGGTGTTTTTCTCTGTGCAGCTAGCATTTCCGGGCAAAAACTAACGGTGTTTGAGCCCAGGGTCAGCAGGAGGAGTAGAGGAGCAGAGTGTAGGCCGAAGCCTAGTTGAACCAATTTCAAAGGTTACCTTTAACCCCCCCCTCAGGTGTTGCAAGGTACAAGAGCCACACCTTGAACAGCATTAATGATGCACAAGTCAAAGGTTGCTCTATTTAATTTTGCTCCTTGCACACGCTGAATTAAACACGTACACTATTTAGCCCATTATACTGTCAAACAGTAGTGGAGGCGTGACTACTAGTCTTTTTAAGGTGACGCAGCACAGGTGTACAAATTTACACCTAGGTGCTGTGCGCAGATTCCTTACCGTTGTTATTTGCAGTACAGGAAACTGCGCTCTTGTGTTATCCCTTGGCAATACCCTGTTAGTGCAGGCCGTCTCATGACCTCATTTCATGTTGGCCGGTGCGGTTAACGATGGCCATAAATCCCAGACCCACAGTGGCTTTTCCTAAAGTCACACTGCGGTGCTGGGATTCGTGGCCTTGTGCAGTAAATATGTTCGCTGCTCACACATGTCCTTACATCTGCTTCAGACTGGGCGGCCTCAGCTGATCCCTTATCGCATGCCGCGGCCATGAGGCCGCACAGTCAGAAGAAGGCGGAAGGAGGGGAGTGAAAACAGGGGAACATATGCACTGCTCGTGCCCATCAATCACACCCTCGCAGTCAAAATATATGAGACAACGGGGGGCGTTGTGTCGGGCAGGGGGGACGCACAGGCACAGCCAGCCAACCAATGATGTCAGGAGACGGGCAGCGCTAACAATGGGGGTGCTGCGTGTCATTAAAAAGGAAAGTCACACCTCAGGGACATTGTAATGGTCTGTAATGAGACACATTTTGTACTTGTTGAGTTCCACGTGTGCAAGGAGAAAAAGTCAGCCACCTTGTACAAATGCAGCAGTACTGCTGTACAAGGTGGCTGTTATACATAGAAACACCTGGGGGGGTGGGGGGCAGGCTCCCTTCAATTTCAGTTCATGTGCCTACGTGGCGTTTGCAGGACACGTTGCCAGCTACACAGCAGGGGAACAGCTGGCGGTGCTGAACCCCACTAACACATTGGCTGTTTTTTTTATCTCTGTGCAGCTAGCATGTCCGGGCAGAAACTGGCGTTGTTTGAGCCCAGGGTCAGCAGGAGGAGGAGAGGAGCAAAGTGTAGGCCGAAGCCTGCACTGGTGGCAGCTTTTGGTCAGTTGTGCCAGCGTGGCTTGTGCTGGACACGATGCCGACTACACAGCAGAGGAACAGCTGGCGGTGCTGAACCCCACTAACACATTGGCTGGTGTTTTTCTCTGTGCAGCTAGCATGTCCGGGCAGAAACTGGCGTTGTTTGAGCCCAGGGTCAGCAGGAGGAGGAGAGGAGCAAAGTGTAGGCCGAAGCCTGCACTGGTGGCAGCTTTTGGTCAGTTGTGCCAGCGTGGCTTGTGCTGGACACGATGCCGACTACACAGCAGAGGAACAGCTGGCGGTGCTGAACCCCACTAACACATTGGCTGGTGTTTTTCTCTGTGCAGCTAGCATGTCCGGGCAGAAACTGGCGTTGTTTGAGCCCAGGGTCAGCAGGAGGAGGAGAGGAGCAAAGTGTAGGCCGAAGCCTGCACTGGTGGCAGCTTTTGGTCAGTTGTGCCAGCGTGGCTTGTGCTGGACACGATGCCGACTACACAGCAGAGGAACAGCTGGCGGTGCTGAACCCCACTAACACATTGGCTGGTGTTTTTCTCTGTGCAGCTAGCATGTCCGGGCAGAAACTGGCGTTGTTTGAGCCCAGGGTCAGCAGGAGGAGGAGAGGAGCAAAGTGTAGGCCGAAGCCTGCACTGGTGGCAGCTTTTGTTCTGTTGTGCCAGCGTGGCTTGTGCTGGACACGTTGCCGACTACACAGCAGGGGAACAGCTGGCGTTGCTGAACCCCACTAACACATTGGCTGGTGTTTTTCTCTGTGCAGCTAGCATTTCCGGGCAAAAACTAGCGGTGTTTGAGCCCAGGGTCAGCAGGAGGAGTAGAGGAGCAGAGTGTAGGCCGAAGCCTAGTTGAACCAATTTCAAAGGTTACCTTTAACCCCCCCTCAGGTGTTGCAAGGTACAAGAGCCACACCTTGAACAGCATTAATGATGCACAAGTCAAAGGTTGCTCTATTTAATTTTGCTCCTTGCACACGCTGAATTAAACACGTACACTATTTAGCCCATTATACTGTCAAACAGTAGTGGAGGCGTGACTACTAGTCTTTTTAAGGAGACGCAGCACAGGTGTACAAATTTACACCTAGGTGCTGTGCGCAGATTCCTTACCGTTGTTATTTGCAGTACAGGAAACTGCGCTCTTGTGTTATCCCTTGGCAATACCCTGTTAGTGCAGGCCGTCTCATGACCTCATTTCATGTTGGCCGGTGCGGTTAACGATGGCCATAAATCCCAGACCCACAGTGGCTTTTCCTAAAGTCACACTGCGGTGCTGGGATTCGTGGCCTTGTGCAGTAAATATGTTCGCCGCTCACACATGTCCTTACACCTGCTTCAGACTGGGCGGCCTCAGCTGATCCCTTATCGCATGCCGCGGCCATGAGGCCGCACAGTCAGAAGAAGGCGGAAGGAGGGGAGTGAAAACAGGGGAACATATGCACTGCTCGTGCCCATCAATCACACCCTCGCAGTCAAAATATATGAGACAACGGGGGGCGTTGTGTCGGGCAGGGGGGACGCACAGGCACAGCCAGCCAACCAATGATGTCAGGAGACGGGCAGCGCTAACAATGGGGGTGCTGCGTGTCATTAAAAAGGAAAGTCACAC
The DNA here is from genome assembly GCF_032444005.1 of Ranitomeya imitator. NCBI lineage: Eukaryota > Metazoa > Chordata > Amphibia > Anura > Dendrobatidae > Ranitomeya > Ranitomeya imitator. The sequence goes on from NW_027194022.1 coordinate 343,501, forward strand.
CTCAGGGACATTGTAATGGTCTGTAATGAGACACATTTTGTACTTGTTGAGTTCCACGTGTGCAAGGAGAAAAAGTCAGCCACCTTGTACAAATGCAGCAGTACTGCTGTACAAGGTGGCTGTTATACATAGAAACACCTGGGGGGGTGGGGGGCAGGCTCCCTTCAATTTCAGTTCATGTTCCTGCATGGCGTTTGCAGGAAACGTTGCCAGCTACACAGCAGGGGAACAGCTGGCGGTGCTGAACCCCACTAACACATTGGCTGGTGTTTTTCTCTGTGCAGCTAGCATGTCCGGGCAGAAACTGGCGTTGTTTGAGCCCAGGGTCAGCAGGAGGAGGAGAGGAGCAAAGTGTAGGCCGAAGCCTGCACTGGTGGCAGCTTTTGTTCTGTTGTGCCAGCGTGGCTTGTGCTGGACACGTTGCCGACTACACAGCAGGGGAACAGCTGGCGGTGCTGAACCCCACTAACACATTGGCTGGTGTTTTTCTCTGTGCAGCTAGCAGTTCCGGGCAAAAACTAGCGGTGTTTGAGCCCAGGGTCAGCAGGAGGAGTAGAGGAGCAGAGTGTAGGCCGAAGCCTAGTTGAACCAATTTCAAAGGTTACCTTTAACCCCCCTCAGGTGTTGCAAGGTACAAGAGCCACACCTTGTGCAGCATTAATGCTGCACAAGTAAAAGGTTGCTCTATTTGTTTTGCTCCTTGCACACGCTGACTAAAACACGTACACTATTTAGCCCATTATACTGTCAAACAGTTGTGGAGGCGTGACTTGTCTTTTTAACGAGACGCAACACAGGTGTCAAAATTTTCACCTAGGTACTGGGCGCAGATTCCTGAGCGTTGTTATTTGCTGTACAGGAGTCTGCGCTATTGTGATCCCTTGGCCATGCGCTGTGAGCGCTTCCTGTCTTCTGACCTCATTTCATGTCGGCCGTTGCGGTTAGCGATGGACATGAATCCCAGACCCACAGTGTGTTTTCAAAAAATCACACTGCGTGGCTGGGATTCGTGGCCTTGTGCAGTAAATAGGTTTGCCGCTTACACATGTCCTTACACCTGCTCCAGACTGGGCGGCCTCAGCTGATCCCTTATCGCCTACCACGGCCAGGAGGCCGCACAGTCTGAAGAAGGCGGAAGGAGATGAGTTAAGACAGGCGAACATATGCACTGCTCGTGCCCATAAACCACACCCTCGCTGACAAAATAAATATGACAACGAGGGGCGTTGTTTCTAGCAGGGCGGATGCACAGGCGCAGCCAGCTAACCATGATGACAAAAGACGGGAAACGCTACCAAGGGGGGTGCTGCGTATCATTACAAAGGAAAGTCACACCTCAGGGACAGTGGAATGGTCTCAATGAGACACATTTTGTACGTGTTGAGTTCCACGTGGGCAAGGAGAAAAAGTCAGCCACCTTGTACAAATGCAGCAGTACTGCTGTACTATGTGGCTGTTATACATAGAAACACCTGGGGGGTGGGGCCAGGTTCCCTTTTAATTTCAGTTCCTGTGCCTGCATGGCGTTTGCAGGTCACGTTGCCGGCTACACAGCAGGGGAACAGCTGGCGTTGCTGAACCCCACTAACACATTGGCTGGTGTTTTTCTCTGTGCAGCTAGCACTTCCGGGCAAAAACTAGCGGTGTTTGAGCCCAGGGTCAGCAGGAGGAGGAGAGGAGCAGAGTGTAGGCCGAAGCCTGCACTGGTGGCAGCTTTTGTTCTGTTGTGCCAGCGTGGCTTGTGCTGGACACGTTGCCGACTACACAGCAGGGGAACAGCTGGCGGTGCTGAACCCCACTGACACATCACCTAGTGTTTTTTCTGTGTAGACAACACTTCCAGGTGGCAACTGACAGTGTTGAAACCCAGGGAATCAAAGAGGAGCAGAGTGTAGGCCGAAGCCTGCAGTGGAGCAAGTTGAAAGGGAACCTTTAACCCCCCCCCCAGGCATTTGTTGCTGAAAGAGCCATCTTGTACAGCAGTAATACTGCACATGGAAAATGGTTGTTCCGAAAATTATGCTCCTTGCAAACGCTGAAGTACACACTCATATAATGTGTCCCCTCACACCGTCAAACCATCCCGGAAGTGGGACTTTCCTTTGTAATGTGACACAGCACAGCCGTCATTCCAACCCCCTTGGTGCCGGGCGCCACCTCCTCAACGTTGTTTGGTTCTGTCACGGAGCCCGCGCTGTAATGTTATCCCTTGGCCATGCACAGTTAGCGGTGCCCGTCTTCTGACATCATGTAGGTGTCAGGCTGGCAGTGCCTGTGCGTCCAAGCTGCCCGAGATCCAACCTTGCAGTGTCATCTAATGTAGTCCCACTGCGGGCCAGGGATCCATGGGCATGCGCAGTGCATATCATCGCCTCTCACTCACCTCCTTCCTGCTTCTTCAGACTGTGCGGCGTCACGGCCGTGGCATGCTATTAGGGATCAGCTGACGCCGCCTAGTCTGAAGAAGCGTGAAGAAGGGGAGTGAGAGGCTAGTATATGCACTGCGCATGGCCATGGATACCAGGCCCACTGTGGGATCACATTAGACGACACTGCGAGGTGTGATTTCGGGCAGCGTGGACGCACAGGCGCAGCCAGGACGACAACAAATGATGTCAGAGGACGGGCAGCGCAAACTGTGCATGGCCAAGGGATAACATAACAGCGCAGGGTCCATGACGGAATCAAACAACGCTAAGGAGGCAGCGCACGGTGCCAAGGGGGTAGCAATGACGGCTGTGCTGCGTCACATTACAAAGGAAAGTCCCACCTCCGGGACGGTTGGACGATGTGAGGGGACACATTACATGAGTGTGTAGTTCAGCGTTTGCAAGGAGCATAATTTCAAGAGCGACCTTTCCCTTGTGCAGTATTAGTGCTGCACATGGTGGCTCTTTCAGTAACAAACGCCTAGGGGGGGGGGGGACAGGTCCCCTTACATTTTAGTTGTGCCAGCGTGGCGGTCGCATGACACGTTGCCGGATACACAGCTGGGGATCAGCTGACGTTACTGAACCCCAATAACAGAGGAGCGACTGTTGACTGTGCACACAGCACTTCCAGGCACCAACTGGCGGTGTTAGAGCCCAGGGACAGCAGGAGGAGCAGATTGGAGGTATTGCCGCACACACAGCTGGGGATCAGCTGACGTTACTGAACCCCAATAACAGAGGAGCGACTGTTGACTGTGCACACAGCACTTCCAGGCACCAACTGGCGGTGTTAGAGCCCAGGGACAGCAGGAGGAGCAGAGGAACAGAGTGTAGGCCGAAGCCTGATTGGAGCAAGTTGAAAGGAAACCTTTAACCCCCCCCCCCAAGACGTTTGTAGCTGAAAGAGCCATGTTGTGCAGCACTAAGGATGCAAAAGGAAAAGGTTGCTCTTTTAATTATGCTCCTTGCAAACACCGAAGTAAACACTAAAAATGTGTCCCTTTATACCGTTAAACCGTTCCGGAGGTGCGAATTTCCTTCGTAATGGGACACAGCACATCTGTCATTCCTATCCCCTTGATGCCGTGCGCTGCCTCCTCAGCGTTGTTTTAAGCTGTCACGGAGCCTGCGCTGTTCTGTTAGCCCTTGGCCATGCCCAATTAGCGCTGCCTGTCTTCTGACATAATTTGGTGTCAGGCTGTCAGTGCCTGTGCGTCCACGCTGCTCCAGATCCCACCTCGCAGTCTCATCTAACGTAATCCCACTGCGGGCCTTGGAACCATGGGCATGCACAGTGCATAACCTCGACTCTCACTCCCCTCCTTCCCTCTTCTTCAGACTGTGCGGTGTCACGGCCGTGGCATGCTAGGGATCAGCTGACGGCGCACAGTCTAAAGAAGGCGGAGGGAAATGAGCGAGAGCCCGAGGGGAAGATATGCACTGCGCATGCCCATGGATCCCAGGCCCGCAGTGTGACTCAATCAGAAGACACTGCGAGGTGGGATCTCGGGCACCGCGGCCGCACAGGCGCAGCCAGCCTGACACCAAATTATGTCAGAAGACAGGCAGCGCAAATAGGGCATGCCCAAGGGATAACAGAACAGCGCAGGCTCCGTGACAGCTTAAAACAACGCTGAGGAGGCAGTGCATGGCACCAAGGGGGTAGGAATGACGGCTGTGCTGCGTCACATTACGAAGGAAAGTCACAGCTCCGGGACGGTATAACGGTATCAGTGAACACATTTTATAAGTGTTAAGTTCTGCGTGTGCAAAGAGCTAAAAAAAAAAAGCTACCTTTTCCTTGTGCAGCATTACTGCTGCACAAGATGGCTCTTTCAGTAACAAACGACGGGGGGGGGGGGGGGACAGGTTCCCTTACATTTAGGTTGTTGTGCCAGCGTGGCGGTCGCAGGACACATTGCCGGCTACACAGCTGGGGATCAGCTGACGTTACTGAAACCCAATAACACTGGGTCGTATGTTTTTACTGTGCAGCCTGCACTTCTGAGCCGCAACTGGCGGTGTTGGAGCCCAGGAATAGCAGTTCAGGTGGTAGAAAGATGAACACAGCAGGAGACCTGGATGACACCCAATTACTTAATCAGGCAGAGGAGTGGCAAATTCCTGCGAGATCCAGGCCTGGTTCATTTTCAGGAAAGTAAGCCGGTCAACGTTATCGGAGGATAGTCGCATGCGACGGTCTGTTAGTACACCACCTGCGGCACTAAAGACACGTTCCGATAAGACACTAGCCGCAGGGCAAGCCAGCACCTCCAATGCATACTGGCTTAGCTCTGGCCATGTATCCAGCTTAGAGACCCAAAACTTGAACGGGGAAGAGCCGTCTGGGAGTACAGTAAGAGGGCAAGCCATGTAGTCTGTCACCATCTGACGGAACCGTTGCCTCCTGCTGACTGGAGCCGCCGGTGATGGTGTAGACATTTGGGGCGGGCACACAAAAGTGTGCCAGAGTTGTGCCATACTGGGCTTGCCTTGGGCAGAGGCACTGCTTCTGCTCCCTCTTTGGGCAGAGCCTCCCCCACTGCCTCGACGCACTGAGCTGCTTTGTAAAGCACTAGCAGCACTCCTCTCAGTTGGACAGGAGAAGATGATGGAATTCACCAGTGTGTCGTGGTACTCCCGCAATTTACGCTCCCGGGTCAACGCAGGGATGAGGTTTTGGACGTTGTCCCGGTAGCGAGGATCGAGGAGGGTGAACACCCAATAATCAGGCATGTTGAGAATGTGGTCGATGCGGCGGTCGTTTCTCAGGCACTGCAGCATGAAATCCACCATGTGCTGCAGAGTGCCAACTGGCCCAGAAACGCTGTCCCCTGCTTGAGACATGATCTCTGCCCGCTCGTCATCACCCCACCCTCGCTGTACACACTGACCACTGGACAATTGTGTCGCTCCCTCCTCTGGACGGAGCTCTTCCTCCTCCATTGACTCCTCCTCATCCTCCTCACAAATTGGCCCCTGCGTACCCCTTTGTGAGGAACCACGTGGCGCTGACTCTCCAGAAGCTGATGGAAAAGGTGACTCCTCATCCTCCACCTCTTCCACCACATCATCCCTTAACCCTTGCAAAGTTTGCTGAAGCAGGCAGATAAGGGGGACAGTCATGCTGACTAGTGCATCATCTGCACTTGCCATCCGCGTGGAATAATCAAAAGGACGCAAAACCTGGCAGACGTCCTTCATAGTGGCCCACTCTGTGGTTGTGAAGTCTGATCGGCGCTGACTGCGACTTCTTTGCGCCTGATGCAGCTGGTACTCCATAACTGCTTGCTGCTGCTCACACAACCGCTCCAACATATGTAACGTGGAATTCCACCGGGTAGGTAGGTCACATATGATGCGGTGTTCCGGAAGGCGGAATCGGCGCTGCAGAGCAGCAATGCGGGATCTGGCCAAGCTGGAACGCCGCAAGTGAGCACACTCTAGGCGGACCTTGTGCAGCAGGGCATCAAGATCCGGATAGTCCCTCAGAAAACTCTGCACAACCAAATTGAGCACATGTGCCAGACATGGGATGTGAGTGAGGTTGCCAAGGGCCAAAGCTGCCACCAGATTTCGGCCATTGTCACACACTACCATGCCTGGCTGGAGATTCGCTGGCAGTAACCACACATCGCTCTCCTGCTTTATGGCATTCCAGAGCTCCTGCGCTGTGTGGCTTCGATGCCCCAATGAAACTAGTTTCAAGACGGCCTGCTGACGTTTGGCCACGGCTGTGCTCATGTCGGTCATAGGTAAACGTTCACGGGTCCATGTGGGGGTGGACTGTGACGGATCCTGCAGAGAGGAATCAGAGGAACTGGTGTAAGAGGAGGAGTCGATGCGTACAGACTGGATTCCTGCAATCCTTGGAGTGGGCAGGACACGTCCTGCGCCACTCGCACGATCTGTACCTGGCTCAACAACATTAACCCAATGGGCAGTGAGGGAAACATATCGCCCCTGTCCATGCTGACTGGTCCACGCATCGGTGGTGAGGTGGACCTTGCTACTGACGGCGTTCAGTAGCGCATGTTTTATGTTTGCCTCAACATGCCTGTGCAGGGCAGGGACAGCCTGCCTGCTGAAGTAAAAGCGGCTGGGCACCTTGTACTGTGGGACTGCCAATGCCATCAAGTCACGGAAGCTGTCAGTCTCCACCAGCCTGAACGAGAGCATTTCCAGGGACAACAGTTTGGCAATGCCTGCATTCAGAGCCTGTGCTCGGGGGTGGTTGGCCGAGAATGCCCGCCTTTTCTCCCATGCCTGTACTACCGATGGCTGTAGAGTAGACTGGGAGTGTGAGGATGACTGGGAAGGTGGTGCTGTGGGTGGAATTACACAAGGTCTCTGGGAGGAAGCCAAACCAGCTGTGCGTGAGCTGGAGGAAGAGGCAACACGAGCTGAAGAGGTGGTAGCTGCCGCTGTTGGTTGGCCTACATCTTCAGTGTGTTTCTGTAACTCCACCGCGTGCCTGGTCCGCACATGTTTCCACATAATTGTGGTATTGAGGTTGCTGACATTTTTCCCTCTTTTTACTTTATGATGACACAGCTTGCATTTGACAAAACAAATGTCATCTGCAACTGTGTCAAAAAAGGACCAGGCACTGCAAGTCTTGGGAGCGCCCTTTTTGGCTTTGGAAAGAGACAGGCTCCTAACGGGTGCCAAAGTGGAGGCTACAGGCTCCGCAGTCTTCCCCCTCCCTCTCCCTCTTTGGCCCGTAAGAGGAAGATCTTCCTCTGAGCTGCTCCCACCACCTTCCTGTTCCTCACGCCACGATGGGTCAAGGACCTCATCATCTCCACTACCCTCTGCCACCAACTGCTCCTCCTGGGTAGTCTCAGCAGCACAGTACGCACGAGAAAGCGGCACCTGAGTTTCATCATCAGATGCGTACTGCGCTGTGGTCACCGGAGGCACTGGCCCACCTGCCTCTTCAGAGTCAGAGAGAAAAAGGTGTTGGGCATCACTGCACACTGCCTCTTCTTCCATTTCTCCAATGCTGCTTGGCTGGCCCCCTGTTTCCAAGCCAAGAGATTCAGAGAACAGAAGTAGAGACGGCTCCTGTCCTGGGCTCTCTGACTGCCTGGCCAATTTGGCAGGTGGTGAAGAGACAGATGGCTGCTCTCCAGTGCTCTGTGCCTGAGAGGATGTGGCACTAACTGAAGTCGATGCCGAGGCGTTAGCTGCCATCCACCCGACAACGGCTTCAATTTGGTCTTCACGCAGCAGCGGTGCACGGCGCTCTCCGACAAAGCTGCGCATGAAGGACTGTTCCCTGCTGAAACTGAGTGACGACGAGTCAACGGCGCCCGCAGCAGGCACAGAATCACCACGTCCTCTCCCTGCTCCTCTCCCTGCTCCGCGCCCACGCCCACGTGCCTTACTCCCTGCCCTCTTCATCTTGGTTGACAGATAAAGATAAGCAGAAAAGTACTAAGGCCTTAGTGTGCTTATTCCTGTAATGCTCCTCCTAACAGGTGTAAGAAACACTAATGTTGTAAATTGTGGACTAAACTTTATTATTTTTCAAATGTGGCCTACACAAGTGTTAAGTTGTGTTTGGTGAACTTAACTTTTTTTTTGGTGCAGATCGGGCTACAGAGCTAGTTTAAATCACACGGAGACCGTGCAGACAGCCGTAAACGGCGCTGCAAGGCCAAAAAACCCTCCTCTAGGTTATCCTATATAGTGTTTTTCCACTATTTAGCTGGATACAAGTGGAAAGACACTAATAGGAATTTTTTTTTTCAAATTTTAAACTGGCTGCACTATTTGAAAAAAAGGAAATTGTTTTTCAAGGTATGAGGCAGTAACGCACCCTGAGCTGAATCCAACCGGCTATGGCTGCACACAGACTACAGGGCGAGCTGCGCTCACACAGAGACCGTGCAGACAGCCGTAAACGGCGCTGCAAGGCCCCAAAAAAACCCTCTAGGTTATCCTATGTAGTGTTTTTCCACAATTGAGCTGGAGACTGGTGGAAAGACACTAATAGGAATTTTTTTTTTTTTCAAATTTTAAACAGGCTGCACTATTTGAAAAAAAAGGAAAATTTTTCGCAAGGTATGAGCCAGTAACGAACCCTGAGCTGAATCCAACCGGCTATAGCTGCACACAGACTACAGGGCGAGCTGGGCTCACACGGAGACCGTGCAGACAGCCGTAAACGGCGCTGCAAGGCCCAAAAACCCCCCTCTAGGTTATCCTATATAGTGTTTTTCCACTATTTAGCTGGATACGAGTGGAAAGACACTAATAGGAATTTTTTTTTTCAAATTTTAAACAGGCTGCACTATTTGAAAAAAAGGAAAATTTTTCTCAAGGTATGAGCCAGTAACGAACCCTGAGCTGAATCCAACCAGCTATGGCTGCACACAGACTACAGGGCGAGCTGGGCTCACACGGAGACCGTGCAGACAGCCGTAAACGGCGCTGCAAGGCCCAAAAACCCCCCTCTAGGTTATCCTATGTAGTGTTTTTCCACAATAGAGCTGGAGACTGGTGGAAAAACACTAATAGGAAATTTGAGAAAAAATGTGCAGCAGGCTGCACTAAGAGCAAAAAAGAACAACTGTGTGAGGCAGTGTGAACCCCCCTGAGCTGAATACAACCGGGTATATGGCTGCACACAGACTACAGAGTGAGCTGCACACACACACACACACAGAGACCTTGCAGAACGCTGTTAAAACAGCGCTGCAAGGCAAGAGCAAGGTGAACAGTGAAGAACACACAGCGTTTTGCTAAATTAGCCTTTGGAAAGGAAAATAAAGCAATTAGCAAGCTCAACTGGCCCTCAGTTAGAACACAGCGTCCTGTCCCTAACTGAAATCACAGCAGAGTGAGCGCAAAATGGCGGCAGCGCTTTTTTATAGTGCAGAGTGACATCATTTCAGCAGCCAATCCCAGCCTTGCCAGTACTTACATGCCCACCATGCTAAACAGGATGTGCCCACACTTTCATTCATTCCTCATTGGCTGCTGCGTTCAATTTGAATTCTGGGAACTTCCGATTCCGGTATCCGATACGCGGGAAGTATCGGAATTCAGTATCGGAATTCCGATACCGCAAATATCGGCCGATACCCGATACTTGCGGTATCGGAATGCTCAACACTAGTCTTGATGCATCTGACAACATAGCACCCTGGCTGCAGGCATCAGAAACAGTCTAGAAGCACTTCCCTGAAAGTTTTGGGAGGCCTAAGCAGATCATGGGAGATTTATGAACTCTTTTAAAAGTCCAAGTGATCTTTCCTTGTACAGTAAGACTTCTATATGTTAAGGAAAAAGGTAGATAGCAGATATATGATCATAAAAAAATTATGGAAATAAAAGTCATAATTGCCAAAATATTAACTTCTGGCACATCTGGAGTGAGTCCTCTCAGTTGGGCACTTGTACACAGATACAGAGATTGCATCCTTCTCCATTCTGTCCATTCAGGTAAGTGAGCACTTAATGACATCCATATGCCCATTAATTTTAAGGCCTAAGATTTAACACTATGTTCTAATGACCTGGGAAAAGTCACACCTCGGTGGATGGCCCTGCATGAGGCGTATGGGGGATTAGTCACATTGAACAGAAGTCAAACCCTCCATCCCATTTACTGGGGAGGAATTAAGACATCAGGGAAAACAAACAGAGGTTCCGACATGTGCAAATATCTCCGTGTGTTGACCCCGGTGTGTCCAAAGTCAGGAGCGAGGGATTATAAGAACTTAACTCTAGGAGTAAAGGCCCCGTCACACATAGCGAGATCGCTAGCGAGATCGCTGCTGAGTCACAAGTTTTGTGACGCAACAGCGATCTCAGTAGCGATCTCGCTATGTGTGACACGTACCAGCGATCAGGGCCCTGCTGTGAGATCGCTGGTCGTGTCGGAATTGCCTGGGCCATTTTTTGATCGTTGAGGTCCCGCTGACATCGCTGAATCGGCGTGTGTGACGCCGATTCAGCGATGTCTTCGCTGGTAACCAGGGTAAACATCGGGTAACTAAGCGCAGGGCCGCGCTTAGTAACCCGATGTTTACCCTGGTTACCATCGTTAAAGTAAAAAAAAAAAAACGCTACATACTTACCTACCGCTGTCTGTCACCGGCGCTCTGCTTCTCTGGTCTGGCTGTGAGCGCCGGGCAGCCGGAAAGCAGAGCGGTGACGTCACCGCTCTGCTTTCCGGCCGCTGTGCTCACAGCCAGACCAGAGAAGCAGAGCGCCGGTGACAGACAGCGGTAGGTAAGTATGTAGCGTTTGTTTTTTTTTACTTTAACGATGGTAACCAGGGTAAACATCGGGTTACTAAGCGCGGCCCTGCGCTTAGTTACCCGATGTTTACCCTGGTTACCGGGGACCTCGGGATCGTTGGTCGCTGGAGAGCTGTCTGTGTGACAGCTCTCCAGCGATCAAACAGCGACGCTGCAGCGATCCGGATCGTTGTCGGTATCGCTGCAGCGTCGCTATGTGTGACGGGGCCTTAAAGCCCCTGGAGTGGAGATGACTCGGGCAGATAGATGAAACCTCACCACTGATGTCAAATAAAAGAGATATCATCTCTTACTAAGGTCATTAAAAGAAGCAGAAGAGTGTCCGGGTCAATGTGCCCGAAAAAGAAAGTGATAGAAGTAATGCAAGTATATGAAAGATTAATAGCCTGGACCAGTGTAGTCTATAGGACGGCATTAACCCCGGGAGGAGGGCAACCTCCAGTAACAGATGAGGTGCTATGTTTCTGAACACACTTACAAATGTAGCAAGACAATGACAAACCATTTTATAAGCAGCCGAGGACCCAGCTTCAATAAAGAGTCAATATTTGTAGATCATCTGTAAGGGGCGCTTTGTTTCCCGAGGAGGCAAATTGACGATAATGGGAAAGAAGAAAGCAAGGTGACAAGTCACAGTCATGTCCTCAATTACTGGATCTGCCCCCAGATTAGGCAGAGGTGTCCGGATAGTTAGTCCGGTGACACTTCCCTCCCCAGAGCTGTGAGATCTCCCACTCCAATATTCTGTCTCTCCAAACACTGACACAGGTGAGGAGACGCTCGGTTTCCACTTAGGTGTCATCTGCCATGTAATCAGCCTGGGATAGGGTCTCATATTGTGTAGTATTGTATGAATTGCAGTGTATAGCGGTATCACATGGGAACTATACGGCATCATTATTATTTGTTTATTGGTTATTAATTGGTGTTATATGTATTGTAGTATTATTTTGGAGATGCGACAAGGTTAGGGCTGGCAGAACCCACCAAATAATATAAAGGAAGATATAAGATGCATTCGCAACCCGGGGTCCACCGTGCAGAGATAACACCTCCTGCTCGGTAATGGCGGACAGTATATGGCGGTATTATGAGAACACACATGGTATAACTTCACCCGGTATGTATGGAGCCGAACCCTGTTGCGACACAGGGCCGCAATACCGCAGGGTGAATGCTAGTGTTTGGTCACAGGATTCTATCCCAAGGACACAGGGTAAGAGTCAATCTAGACCCACTAGCATTTGGCGCCACAACTGCTGTGCCAGGGAGAAAACTAATAAAGATTTTGCGCACTGAGTGTGTGCAGCGCCGTTGTGGCAGATGCCACTAACCGCCCTAGCTAGGGACCGGAATGCACATGGCCCCGCATTGGTGGACGCTGCTGAATTGATGCAGTATGATTGTGCCTTGTGCTGGATGGCACAAACTGGCACTAGTCAGTTCAAACACCCAACCACATGCAACAATGTTACGGAGGGGAATGATTAGGAGCTTTCACCAGGTATCAAACACACATTCACACACACACACAAATTCGGTTTATTCTAGCACATCGCCGAACGGCCATGCAAACTGTTTATAGTTGCAGCCTTCTGGGACCTTGCCAGCGGTCTAATCAGAGCCGCTTGAGGACCTAAGCATGTGACCTCCGACTTCCAATGAGAGGTCATCTCACGGGCATGCTCAGTAGGCAAAAAGCAGGACTTAGTCCCTGGAGTTTCTGCTCGCCGCTGCTAATGCTGGTTACAATAGCTGGACCTGGGATGGTGGCAGTAACCAGACGTACAGCATCAGCTTGAGCAAAATGCTGGGTCCAACGTCTCTGCTGAGCAGGCTCCACTGCAGCTGGGAAAGAATGGGAAACCGCAGAGGACATAGTTCAAGATTTCCCCTGTGCAGCAGCGGGAACTCAACAACCAACAGACGCAGGAATGCATAAAAAATATAGATGTTTATAATTTTTTTATCAATTAAGGAAAAGGAATAATGGAAACATTAAATTGAATCAATATTTGTTGGCCTTCCTTTGCTTTCAAATTATCATCAGATCTTCAAGGTACTTGCCACTTGAAAAGGTCAGGGATTTTGTTGGATTATATTGTCAGGTGAATAAGTGACCAATTATAGCAATCAGGTCGCAATCAGCATCATTTTCAAAGGTGAATCACAGTCATTAACTGAGACAGGATCAACTTAAAACTGGGTGAGAAACAGCCATACTCTGCTACAAAGGTGAGGTTGTGGAAGACAGTTTCAAGGCACAGACAGGTAGTTATACTGCATCAGCAAACTTTGTTCCGAGCGACAATTCAAAACACACTGGTGTCTATATGTTTCCGGTTATACTGTGAGCCACCTGCTTGTGCTGAATGTGCTCCCCTGCCTTCAGCATGTCCAGATTTGACCATCGACCAACGGGGACGTCATTAATCAGTGATTACATAGCCACTGCAGCAACGGATCTTGATTTGCCCAAGTGCTTTTAACAACAGAACATTCCTTAGACAACATGTCACCAGCATTTGACATCACTGTCATGCACCGGCAAGTCCGCGCCTCAAATGGTTGAGAAAGAGGACACCTCTGGACTGTGGCAAGGTAAGGAGGAACTTTTTGTTTTCTGAACTGAAATCCACAATTTGGGGAGATATAAGGGGAGCAGGATGGAGACATGGAGCAAACACTTTAAAGGTGATTTTTTTCGTTTTTATCTACTTTTTATCTACTTTGTGGCTATGGGGGACAAAAGTGGAAGCAATGATCAGAAAACAACCTATTGTTTATATTATTGTATAAAATGCATTTTTTTGCATAATTCTCCATATAAAAACATTTATTCAAACTAAATCAGAAAAATATTGTATTTTTCATACTGACAACTAAGCTTTTTTAGACTCCAACTTCCTGCTGTACAATGGCACCAATGAACAGACTCAGACCTTATTTTTTATATTTAAAGATATAATTGCTCTGGTCATTGTGAATGGATCATCTGTGATAGCGCCTATTGTGATTGGTGGATTCTGTGTTTTCAGCTGCGGATAGAGATGTTAATTGTTATCGTAATTCTGCCTCTGATGATATTGAGCCTGCTGAAAAGTCTTCCGGAAAGGACCAGAGTTATGAGACTGAAATAGTCCCAGTGCCCAGTGTGACAATGTCAAGATTACTAATATAATAAGAAAGACAAAATAGCAAAAATACATGTAATATTGGGACTGAAACAACAAGTCATTTACAAGATACCGTCCCTTTAACCTTTGACACCTCAGCTGATTGGCAATATGTCCATGCCAATGTGCAGATCTAAGTGAATAGCCGTAAGCTGCAGTAACAGACTGAACTAGAGTCACCAGCCGTCTAGTGAGAAATATGGCCCATCCATTTTGGAATTGCTCTGTAGTTTTCATTGCAAAATCCTGGAATTCCTTTTTGGACACTATTCCTCCTTTCTATGGCTATGGGCACATCAGTTGTAAGCCAAAAACCAGGAGACAAAATTAGAGATAAAATATGTTAGAAACACGGGCACCACTTCTGCATGTTTGACCGATTCCTGGCTTTGGCTTCCATATACTGATGGGAAATACCGAGCAAAATACTTCCGTGTGAACATGGCCTACGGCAGGGTCTCCACATATGAATTGTGTCTGGTCAGTTGTTTCATACCTGAATCTGCGAGTACTGGCTGCTAGGTTTGCACTTTCTCATCTGGTCCAGTACAACTTTTTTAATAATCTTCAGAACTAGTCCAGATCTACAATTTATCCACTGGATGACTGGAACTGATCCCATAACATTTCAGCAAATTCTGCAGACTTACTCAAATTTGTCCCAAAAATTTGATTTGCATTGAAAAAAAATTAATTGCTAACTGAATCTACCAGTAAGAGGTTGAAGATTAATTTTATTTCCCTCTCCTCGGCCCTGCACATATTTTCCTTGCTCGGGCCCTCTCCTGTCTGTCTGCTATCGGTGAGTATAATTGCTTATTTTTTAACCCCTTTCAGGTTATCTGAATTTAGCAAAATGGCAGCAAGAAAATTGAATAAAATAAAATCAGATTCATTAATATTTTTGGAAAAGTTTGTGCAGAATTCGATTAACTCATCTGTAAAATATATGGGATCGGTTCTGACATGAATTTCCATTGTGGTGCTTCTCTAGCAATCTGAAGGGAATAAAAAAGTTGGATGGCCAAATAAAAGGAAACGAGACATTGTCTGTGAGATAATTTGTCTCTGTCTATCAATAAAGAATGAACTTATTGATGCAACAAATGTACCACCTGGACTCCATCCAGCTCTTGTATATTGTGCTTTTTCCTACTTTCTCTATGTAATGTCCTTTGATGTGATCTCCCCATTTACGTTTAAGTGTTTATAGATATTTCTATATATGAGCACCCTACATAAACCCACTCTACTATCAAACATTCCCTTCCGATGCTTCAGTACTCTCTACAATGTATCCTAGTCTTCGGAATCCCCATCCATCCTCGTCATATTCTTTCGAGGACCTTTCTGCCGCGTCCACCATTTTCTTTGAACTTAAGGAGCGACACATCTGAACGTCTTGAGAAAAGAATGAACCTTCGCAATATGTTCCCTGGGGAATATGGAAGGATTTCTTCTCCTTTAGCTCAATTACGGATTGTGGTCAATGAGATTGGTATTCTGTGTTATCTTTGATAAGGTCTCGAACTCCGAAGGTTAGAATGATTTAAGGGGACAAGGCTGGAGAGCTTTGTCTCCATCTTAATGACCTATAGAGCCTCTAAGCTTCCTTCTCTACTGAAGAATAGATTGAGTAACCCAATGGATATTTTTTTATTGTGATAAACTCTGTTTTGCCCCGATAATCCCAGAAACCCTTTCAGCTGCAGGTGCCTCGAGTCCCAGTGAAACGGTTGAGGCAGAGATGAAAGCCTTGCATTGCTGTCCAGCTTTGCAATAATTAGTTCTTAATTACGGACTTGAAAAGCCCGGGATGAAAAGGCAGCGGCCCCCTCCTCTCCGAGTCCTGCCTGTCTCATTACACACAACTTTCCCCTTCTTGTCATGTAAGACCCTTCCATACAGCTCAGCAAACTTTCCTCAGACCACTTCCTATTGTCCTCATCCCTTTTGCTGTATGTTCTCATCTCTTTCTTGTTTAACAAGTTCAAACGCTGCCAGGTCCTCGGTCTATGAAGCCGCCGCTCCAGCTTTACAAACAGCTTCCCCTCTCTGACATCCCCATGTAGAAACACACAGCTATTAAGAAGAGCACACAGTCAGATAATCGCGTGTACCCAAAACGTGCAAAATTCCTGGAGGTGATGACCTAGGAAGGACCAGGACTTCATCAGGGATGTTTCATATGTCATAACAATAAATATATGTATAAAAAAAAAATCTATGTAAATATACAAAAAAATAAAACTAATATAAAATAAAAAATACAAATTATTAAAAAAAAAACTAAAACACTAAATAAAATAA
Organism: Ranitomeya imitator; assembly: GCF_032444005.1. Taxonomy (NCBI): domain Eukaryota; kingdom Metazoa; phylum Chordata; class Amphibia; order Anura; family Dendrobatidae; genus Ranitomeya; species Ranitomeya imitator. The sequence goes on from NW_027194022.1 coordinate 359,692, forward strand.
ATAAAGTAGATATAGATTAGATAATAAATAAAACAAAATATACTGGTATATACAAATCCCTTGAAATAAAAAAAAATCATATAAGCAATGTTAAAAAATGTATAATAAATAAAGAATAATTATACAAGTGAAATAACTTGGATGTTTTTATTATTCTTACCATTTGTTTCGTATCTGAGTTATATACCAGGTAAGACTGCGTATAAAATAATGCAAATAATACAAAATCAATCAAATGATGCAAGACAGATAGATAAAACAGAAACGAAAGAGTAATGATGCCATTTAGAGAGATATTGTTACTCTTAGCATTTTTTATTTAACTAATTACTCACAAATAAATAAAAAATGTAAATCATATAGTTAATGTAATAAAAACATGAATAAGGAATAATTATGTAAATGATATTATTTCTCTTGGTATATTTTTAGATTTAAATTAAATAACAGATTTGGCCAATTATAAATAAATTAATAACAAAAATATAAATAAATATATCGGATAAATAAAAACTCATTACATATTTTATTATTATTCAGCAATTTATTATATCTAAATTATACAATGAAAAAGTCTAAATACATAGAAAATAAAGTAAACAATGAAATATCACAAAAGTGATGGAATAAACACAAAAATTAGTTAAGAAAAGGCGACATATGTAGGTGATATCATTACTATTAACAATATTTTTATACTAAAATGATGGAATAGAAACAACTAAATATATAAAATCCTGACAACAATAAAAAATTATAGATAAAGAAATGAATACATAAATATATACAAACATTTTAATTCTAAAAATATTAGAATTCTTAGTACGCTTTTAACAACTAAAATATTTAATAAGTGTGTATATATATTTATATTGCTATGTAATACCTTACTAAATATAAATAACACATTAATACATTTAGATAATAAAAATAAATAAATCAATGATGCATTTGAAATTATGTAGAAATTATCATTAGGTTGTTTGCACATTTTTTTTTTTCTTTCTGCTGAATTCATTTTCCTACAATCAGTTTCATTTGTTTCGCTGAAATGATGGAAGAAAATTGTAGCTTCCCCTCCCCACTAAAATATGGACGGCACATGAATGACATCAGTGTGTTGTTCATTTTTGGGGGGCTGTTGGCGTGCGTTGGTGAATTTGTTATGTATCATAGATTTTTAGAAGGTTTTTTTTTTGTTTCCCACGTCTAAATTGCTTAATAAATATGTCTAAATGGTAAATATATATTATAAATAATGTAATAATAAGAAAGAGAAAAAAAGGGAAAAAAGAAAAAGTAAGAAGGAAAGAGAAAGAAAGAAAAATAAATAAAGATAAAGAGAGAAAGAAACAAGGTAAGAAACAAAAATAAAAAGAGAAAGAAATGAAGAGAATGAAAGAATGAATGAAAAAAATAAAGGAAAGAAAGAATGAAAGTAGGAAACAAAAAAAAGACAAAAAGAAAAAAGAAATAAAAAAAGACAAAGAAAGAAAGAAAGAGTGAAAGAAAGGAAAGAGAGACAAAGAAAAGGAAAAAAGGGAAGCCAAAATACAGCTTAAATTACATAGATGTTACTATTACCCTCATATATTTTTGGGGTGAATGAAGTAGTATTACCTGGGGTCAGCGGGGATAGTGGGAGTAGTTGGTGCAGTAGTGATGAAGGAAATCTGAATATGACTCTGTTCACATCAGCATCACAATCCCAATCTCACTTTCTGCGATCTGTCCAGTAAAGAGACAATTCCCGGCACAGAAGCCGACCGGCCCCATTATCATCAGTGGGATCCTCACAGCATCATCGGCGCCATCATAAAACGGATCCGGCACTGCCGCCATTTCTGTTCTTCTGCTTCTCAGAAAGTTGGATTGTAGCTGTGAGCGCAGCCGGAATCAGGAGAAAAATAAAGTAAAGGAAAACAAATTAACGACGACAAGAAAACTGTTCTCATTTCTAAACATTTCATCGTTATATCCACAGTTATTATCAGTAATATTTCCTAGTAATAAAGGGCGGCCGGAGAATCGTAGTATCACTCACTACTAGAGTTGAGCGACCTTGACCTTTTTAGAGTCGAGCCGGGTTTCGCGAAACGCGACTATCTCAAAAGTCGGGTCGAGTGAAATCGGCCGATTATGACGTAAAGTCGGGATCGACCGAAACACGAAACCCAATGCAAGTCAATGGGGCAGCATAGTCGGCAGTGAGTGGGGGCCAGGAAAACACCTAGAGTGCCCATTTTAATGTCAAAACCATCCATTCTTCTTAATGAAGCTTGTCAAGCGTAATTTACCTTATAATAATTGGAAGGCATTTGAAATTGGGGGTCATTTGGCTAAAGTTGTGGTGGGTAGGGCTGGTTCAAGTAATTAGTGGGCCCAGGAAATCTGGACCACGTCACGGCAGTGGAGCAGGGAGAGGTAAGTATTTCAACTTTGCAAGTGCTGTGAACCTGAGCAAGCAGGGGGGGCCCACTCGTTGGCATTGGCACTGGCACAGGGCCCCTCAAAGTACAGCGGTGTGTTTGCACGGCGGGGGCGCCTCCCACCGGCAGCAACACTTTTGCGTACCATGAGAGGCCCTGTGCCAGTGACGTCGCCAACTAGTATTCCTCCCCCCACCTGATGAAGGAACCTGCACTTTCATCTGCACCTTCCTGTTTGTCCCCGTGTAAGGTGGTATGGTATGCGGGAAGGGGGACCTGACTTTCAGCAGGGTCACAATCTTGCAGTGTAGCGTGCACGGGAAATGTTGCGTTATGGGTCAATGTACCAGCAGACTCATCTATCACTGGCTGGGCAATGGGCAGGATGAGGAGGAAACACAGATATAGGCCCAAAGAATAAAGTGGGCTAAATGCAGTTCAAAATTGGTAACAGGACTAACCAGGGGGCATTGTTTTGTTCAGTGGAGGACAACTGGAATGAGAGGCTGACACAGAGAGTAGGCCCAAATCTGTAAGTAGTCGAAATGCAGTTCAAAATTGGCAACCGTAGTAAACAGGCGGCACAGCTTTGTTCAGTGGAGGAGAACAGCAAGGAGTGGCAGACACCGATAGTAGGCCCCAACCCAACTAGTAGGCCAAATGCAGTCTAACATTAACAACTACTTAACGAGCGCCTGAAAACGGAATTTCAGGACAGGAAACCAGGAGAACAGCAAGGAGCGGCAGACACCGATAGTAGGCCCCAAACCAACTAGTACGCCAAATGCAGTTGTTCCGTTTAACCACAATTTAATGAGAGCCTGAAGATAGAAGTTCAGGAAAGGCAACCTGGAGAACACCTTGGAGTGGAACACACCATCTCTCTACACCCCATACCCAATTTGTAGGCCCAATGCAGCGTAGTTTCCAACAACTACTAAACGAGAGCCGGAAGATCGAAGCAATGGAGAGGAAACCTGGGGAACACCTTGGAGTGTAACACACCATCTCTCTACACCCCATACCCAATTTGTAGGCCTAATGCAGCGTAGTTTCCAACAACTACTAAACGAGAGCCGGAAGATCGAAGCTCAGGAAAGGCAACCTGGGGAACACCTTGGAGTGTAACAAACCCTCTCTCTACACCACGGAAGGGCTGATTCTTAGGAAGGAAGGCTGTCGGAAAGAAGCAGGGCGCGTCCGAGGGTGATTATATTCTTATTAGGTATATACTCACCCTCGGACGCGCCCTGCTTCTTTATTTGTAATGAATGTTTATTTGCAATGTGGTTTTGACTTACTATATTTTTTTGGTAAATAATGATTTTATTATTTTCATTGTTTTGCATCTTCTTGGCAATAATATAAAGAAGACGCGACAGGACAACACTCGGTAGATGCCATATCTGTGTTTAAAATTGAAAAAACCTTTCAGTTAACTACTTGCAGGAGAAAGTTATTGTAGCTGGTGGCCATTTTTAGTACTGTACCAGATTTTTGTTGAATGTGTTTGTTTTTAATGTTAAAATGTCTGCATTTGATATCTCTCCAGTATTTTCTTTTTTATAAGCAAAATACTTATTTTTATATTTTCTGATGTTGGTTCCAGGGGTACACGGGCAGCAGTGGTGTGGTCAGTGGAGGCCTAGAGGAAGGAGGGACCGCAGACAGGCATCGAAGGCCTAAAATAATAACACATGGCTGTAGGCAATTTTAAATTGGTTACAGGGGTACACGGGCAGCAGTGGTGTGGTCAGTGGAGGCCTAGTGGAAGGAGTGACCGCAGACAGGTATCGAAGGCCTAAAATAATAACACATGGCTGTAGGCAATTTTAAATTGGTTCCAGGGGTACACGGGCAGCAGTGGTGTGGTCAGTGGAGGCCTAGTGGAAGGAGTGACCGCAGACAGGCATCGAAGGCCTAAAATAATAACACATGGCTGTAGGCAATTTTAAATTGGTTACAGGGGTACACGGGCAGCAGTGGTGTGGTCAGTGGAGGCCTAGTGGAAGGAGTGACCGCAGACAGGCATCGAAGGCCTAAAATAATAACACATGGCTGTAGGCAATTTTAAATTGGTTCCAGGGGTACACGGGCAGCAGTGGTGTGGTCAGTGGAGGCCTAGTGGAAGGAGTGACCGCAGACAGGCATCGAAGGCCTAAAATAATAACACATGGCTGTAGGCAATTTTAAATTGGTTACAGGGGTACACGGGCAGCAGTGGTGTGGTCAGTGGAGGCCTAGTGGAAGGAGTGACCGCAGACAGGCATCGAAGGCCTAAAATAATAACACATGGCTGTAGGCAATTTTAAATTGGTTACAGGGGTACACGGGCAGCAGTGGTGTGGTCAGTGGAGGCCTAGTGGAAGGAGTGACCGCAGACAGGCATCGAAGGCCTAAAATAATAACACATGGCTGTAGGCAATTTTAAATTGGTTACAGGGGTACACGGGCAGCAGTGGTCTGGTCAGTGGAGGCCTAGTGGAAGGTGTCACCGCAGACAGGCATCGAAGGCCTAAAATAATAACACATGGCTGTAGGCAATTTTAAATTGGTTCCAGGGGTATACGGGCAGCAGTGGTGTGGTCAGTGGAGGCCTAGTGGAAGGAGTCACCGCAGACAGGCATCGAAGGCCTAAAATAATAACACATGGCTGTAGGCAATTTTAAATTGGTTCCAGGGGTACACGGGCAGCAGTGGTGTGGTCAGTGGAGGCCTAGTGGAAGGAGTGACCACAGACAGGCATCGAAGGCCTAAAATAATAACACATGGCTGTAGGCAATTTTAAATTGGTTCCAGGGGTACACGGGCAGCAGTGCCCTGGTCAGTGTAGTAGTAGTTGAAAGAATGGACCGCAGACAGGCATCGAAGGCCTAAAATAAAAAAATTGGGCTGGCTGTAGGCAATTTTAAATTGGTTCCAGGGGTACACGGGCAGCAGTGGTGTGGTCAGTGGAGGCCTAGTGGAAGGAGTGACCACAGACAGGCATCGAAGGCCTAACATAACAAAAATGTCAATACAATGGTATTGTCAGTGGCAGGCATTGAAGGATGTCAGCGCATAGACTAAACATTGGTGGAGCTGTGAGATAATTTTGCAAGTGGTAGAGCACTGTTTGAGCTGGGGTGGGGGGAAACTGTCTTGTGGCCGGCGGTACAGGCCCAGGGCCCCTCATATTACAACGGTGTGTCTGACGTTGGGTGCGCACCACCACCGCCAGAGACACTTTATTGTACTAGGAGGGACCCAGTGGCAGTGCCGTCGACCAAAAGCGGGCTCACCCACCTCTTCAGACAAACTGCACTCTCACGGGTGCTGTCGCCAAGTGTCGATACCACGGCCCCGTGTGAGGAGTTTGGCCATTTAGTGAGGTGTAAACATGTCGTATGCTGGACAATCAGGTGCAGAAAATTACGAGATTGGAAAAGGCATTCAGAATAGTCCACAGGCAAGACCTTTTCATAGGAAAGCTAGGTGTCAGCCGGGCAAGGTGGGGCAAAAGATTTCGAAATCCAGTTGTGGTTCATTTTAATGAAGGTTAGATCATCTACATTTTGGGTAGCCAGACGAGTCCTTTTTTCTGTTAGTATTGAACCTGCAGCACTGAATACTCTTTCTGATAGGACACTAGCTGCCGGGCAAGCAAGCTCCTGCAATGCATATTCTGCCAATTCTGGCCAGGTGTCTAATTTTGATGCCCAGTAATCAAATGGGAATGACGGTTGAGGGAGAACATCGATAAGGGATGAAAAATAGTTTGTAACCATACTGGACAAATGTTGTCTCCTGTCACTTTGAATTGATGCTGCAGTACCTGTCCTGTCTGCGGTCATAGCAAAATCACTCCACAACCTGGTCAGAAAACCCCTCTGGCCAACGCCACTTCTGATTTCTGCCCCTCTAACTCCTCTGGTCTGCTGGCCCCTGCAGCTCGTGTGAGAACGATCACGGGCGCTGCGTGCAGGGAATGCCAGAAGCAAACGGTCAACAAGAGTTGATTGTTTGGTTGCTAATATTAGTTCCAAGTTCTCATGTGGCATTATATTTTGCAATTTGCCTTTATAGCGAGGATCAAGGAGGCAGGCCAACCAGTAATCGTCATCATTCATCATTTTAGTTATGCGTGTGTCCCTTTTGAGGATACGTAAGGCATAATCCGCCATTTGGGCCAAAGTTCCAGTTCTCAAATCTGCGGTTGTGCTTGGTTGAGGGGCAGTTTCAGGCAAATCCACGTCACTTGTGTCCCTCAAAAAACCAGAACCCGGCCTTGCCGCGCCACCAATTTCCAGTGGCCCCGGAAAAGCTTCCTCATTAAAAATATAATCATCCCCATCATCCTCCTCGTCCTCCTCCTCCTCTTCGCCCGCTACCTCGTCCTGTACACTTCCCTGGCCAGACAATGGCTGACTGTCATCAAGGCTTTCCTCTTCCTCAGCTGCAGACGCCTGATCCTTTATGTGCGTCAAACTTTGCATCAGCAGACGCATTAGGGGGATGCTCATGCTTATTATGGCGTTGTCTGCACTAACCAGCCGTGTGCATTCCTCAAAACACTGAAGGACTTGACACATGTCTTGAATCTTCGACCACTGCACACCTGACAACTCCATGTCTGCCATCCTACTGCCTGCCCGTCTATGTGTATCCTCCCACAAAAACATAACAGCCCGCCTCTGTTCACACAGTCTCTGAAGCATGTGCAGTGTGGAGTTCCACCTTGTTGCAACGTCTATGATTAGGCGATGCTGGGGAAGGTTCAAAGAACGCTGATAGGTCTGCATACGGCTGGAGTGTACGGGCGAACGGCGGATATGTGAGCAAAGTCCACGCACTTTGAGGAGCAGGTCGGATAACCCCGGATAACTTTTCAGGAAGCACTGCACCACCAGGTTTAAGGTGTGAGCCAGGCAAGGAATGTGTTTCAGTTGGGAAAGGGAGATGGCAGCCATGAAATTCCTTCCGTTATCACTCACTACCTTGCCTGCCTCAAGATCTACAGTGCCCAGCCACGACTGCGTTTCTTTCTGCAAGAACTCGGACAGAACTTCCGCGGTGTGTCTGTTGTCGCCCAAACACTTCATAGCCAATACAGCCTGCTGACGTTTGCCAGTAGCTGCCCCATAATGGGAGACCTGGTGTGCAACAGTGGCAGCTGCGGATGGAGTGGTTGTGCGACTGCGGTCTGTGGACGAGCTCTCGCTTCTGCAGGAGGACGAAGAGGAGGAGGAGGGGGTGCGAACGGCTACAGCCAATTGTTTCCTAGACCGTGGGCTAGGCAGAACTGTCCCAAATTTGCTGTCCCCTGTGGACCCTGCATCCACCACATTTACCCAGTGTGCCGTGATGGATACGTAACGTCCCTGGCCATGTCTACTGGTCCATGCATCTGTTGTCAGGTGCACCTTTGTGCTCACAGATTGCCTGAGTGCATGGACGATGCGCTCTTTAACATGCTGGTGGAGGGCTGGGATGGCTTTTCTGGAAAAAAAGTGTCGACTGGGTAGCTCGTAGCGTGGTACAGCGTAGTCCATCAGGGCTTTGAAAGCTTCGCTTTCAACTAACCGGTAGGGCATCATCTCTAACGAGATTAGTCTAGCTATGTGTGCGTTCAAACCCTGTGTACGCGGATGCGAGGCTAAGTACTTCCTTTTTCTAACCATAGTCTCATGTAGGGTGAGCTGGACTGGAGAGCTGGAGATCGTGGAACTAGCGGGGGTACCGGTGGACATGGCAGACTGAGAGACGGTGGGAGATGGTATTGTTGCCACCGGTGCCCTAGATGCAGTGTTTCCTACTACGAAACTGGTGATTCCCTGACCCTGACTGCTTTGGCCTGGCAAAGATACCTGCACAGATACTGCAGGTGGTGCGGAAAATGGTGGCCCTACACTGCCGGAAGGGATGTTGCGTTGCTGACTAGCTTCATTGGCCGAGGGTGCTACAACCTTAAGGGACGTTTGGTAGTTAGTCCAGGCTTGCAAATGCATGGTGGTTAAATGTCTATGCATGCAACTTGTATTGAGACTTTTCAGATTCTGTCCTCTGCTTAAGGTAGTTGAACATTTTTGACAGATGACTTTGCGCTGATCAATTGGATGTTGTTTAAAAAAATGCCAGACTGCACTCTTTCTAGCATCGGATACCTTTTCAGGCATTGCAGACTGAGCTTTAACCGGATGGCCACGCTGTCCTCCAACAGGTTTTAGCTTTGCCACCTGTTTTGGGCAAGATACGGGCCCGGCAGATGGAACCTGTTGCGATGTTGATGCCTGCTGCGGCCCCTCCTCCTCCGCTTCAGAACTGCTGCCGCCTGCACCCTGTTCCCCCAATGGCTGCCAATCGGGGTCAAGAACTGGGTCATCTATTACCTCTTCTTGTAGCTCGTGTGCAACTTCGTCTGTGTCACTGTGTCGGTCGGTGGTATAGCGTTCGTGATGGGGCAACATAGTCTCATCAGGGTCTGATTCTTGATCAGCACCCTGCGAGGGCAATGTTGTGGTCTGAGTCAAAGGACCAGCATAGTAGTCTGGCTGTGGCTGTGCATCAGTGCACTCCATGTCAGATTCAACTTGTAATGGGCATGGACTGTTAACTGCTTCACTTTCTAAGCCAGGGACGGTATGTGTAAAGAGCTCCATGGAGTAACCCGTTGTGTCGCCTGCTGCATTCTTCTCTGTTGTTGTTTTTGCTGAAGAGGACAAGGAAGCGACTTGTCCCTGACCGTGAACATCCACTAACGACGCGCTGCTTTGACATTTACCAGTTTCACGAGAGGAGGCAAAAGAGCTAGAGGCTGAGTCAGCAAGATAAGCCAAAACTTGCTCTTGCTGCTCCGGCTTTAAAAGCGGTTTTCCTACTCCCAGAAAAGGGAGCGTTCGAGGCCTTGTGTAGCCAGACGACGAACCTGGCTCCACAGCTCCAGACTTAGGTGCAATATTTTTTTTCCCACGACCAGCTGATGCTCCACCACTACCACTACCCTCATTACCAGCTGACAATGAACGCCCCCGGCCACGACCTCTTCCACCATACTTCCTCATTGTTTTAAAAACGTAAACAAACTAACGGTATTTGTTGCTGTCACACAAATTACACGGTGAGCTATAACTTCAGTATGATTTAGCTACCCCTTTACAGGTGAGAGACCACAACGAAAATCAGGCACAATGTTTTCACACTCTGTTGTTGGTGGCAACAAATGAGAGAGATGCCACACACGCAGGACTGTCACTGAAGCACAAATGTAAATATTAATCTCCCACTGATTTGATTTTTTTTTTTTTTTAAGGGAGACTTTAGGAAAAAAAATAATAGAATAAAATGATTTTTTCAGGAAGAATTTAGAAACCAAATAAAATAAAATGATTTTTTCAGGGAGAATTTAGAAAACAAATAAAACAAAAAAAGGCTTTCTATGGCCCAGTGAGTGAGAGATGACGCACACAGGAGTCAGGAGTGGCACACAAGCCCAGAGGCCAATATTTATCTCCCACTTTTTTTTTTTTGTTCCAGGGAAAATTTATAAACCCAATAAAAAAAATAATAAATAGGCTTTCTATGGCCCACTATCTGAGAGACAGAGAGAGATGGCACGCTTAGGACTGGCACACAAGCCCAAAGGCCAATATTAATCTCCCTTTTTTTTTAAGGGAGAATTTATAAAACCAAAAAAAAATAAATATATAGGCTTTCTATGGCCCACTATTTGTGAGAGAGATGGCACGCTCAGGACTGGCACACAAGCCCAGAGGCCAATATTAATCTCCCACTTTTTTTTTTTTTCCAGGGAAAATTTATAAACCCAATAAAAAAAAAAAATAAATAAATAGGCTTTCTATGGCCCACTATCTGAGAGAGAGAGATGGCACGCTTAGGACTGGCACACAAGCCCAAAGGCCAATATTAATCTCCCACTGATTGATTTATTGATTTTTTCAGGTAGAATGTAGAACCCAAATAAAGCAAAAAAAAAAAAAAAAGGGCTTTCTATGGCCCACTGAGTGAGTGATGATGCACACAGGAGTCAGGAGTGGCACACAAGCCCTGAGGCCAATATTTTTCTCCCACTGATTGATGTAGTGTTTTTTTCAGGTAGATTTTATAACCCAAATCAAGCAAAAAAATAAATAGGCTTTCTATGGCCCACTGAGTGAGAGATGACACAGACAGGGATGGCACTCTAGCAGAAATGTCAATCTTAATCTCCCACAAAAAAAAAAACAAAAACAGGGAGTGTCCTTCAATTACTATCTCCCTGCAGTAATCTCAGCCAGGTATGGCAGGCAGCAATAAGGAGTGGACTGATGCACAAATTAAATAAAAAGTGTGTACAAACCAAAAAGATAGCTGTGCAGAAAGGAAGGAACAAGAGGATTTGTGCTTTGAAAAAAGCAGTTGGTTTGCACAGCGGCGTACACACAGCAATGCAGCTATCAGGGAGCCTTCTAGGGCAGCCCAATGAGCTACAGCGCTGAGGGGGGAAAAAAAAAAAAATGTAGCTTCCACTGTCCCTGCACACCGAAGGTGGTGTTGGGCAGTGGAAATCGCTACAGCACAAGCGGTTTGGTGGTTAATGGACCCTGCCTAACGCTATCCCTGCTTCTGACGAAGCGGCAGCAACCTCTCCCTAAGCTCAGATCAGCAGCAGTAACATGGCGGTCGGCGGCAACTTCCCTTTATAGCCCCTGTGACGCCGCAGACAGCAAGCCAATCACTGCAATGCCCTTCTCTAAGATGGTGGGGACCAGGACCTATGTCATCACGCTGCCCACACTCTGCGTTTACCTTCATTGGCTGAGAAATGGCGCTTTTCGCGTCATTGAAACACGACTTTGGCGCGAAAGTCGCGTACCGCATGGCCGACCCCGCACAGGGGTCGGATCGGGTTTCATGAAACCCGACTTTGCCAAAAGTCGGCGACTTTTGAAAATGAACGACCCGTTTCGCTCAACCCTACTCACTACATGGAGCAGTGATGGCGGTGATCTGAGCAGGAGAAGGACATGGCACCAGAACTACTGAAAGAAACATCACAAGAACATAGAAATGGAAGATAGAAATTGTATGAATTATTAATAATAGAATTACCGGATGATGCAGAAATGTGTCGGCCGACCACAACAATCAGATCTTCTCCGTCGTCTCTTCTCGCACCATTTTAAAACACATAAACGGCAGAAAATTCAGCATTTTCGGAGCATTTGTGGCCGGGTATTTGGGGGATGAATATTGTGTTCTCCGATCTCATACATTCATTTTCTGGAGTTTATAAACCATAGAGAAATCTGTGCAGAAGGATCCAGATAACATTATACCCGGACCTGGCCAGATCAGGAAATAAAAGTGCAACATAAAGAGAAGCCGAAAATGTACAAAGTCCTACTGTAGACTTTACCCTGAAAACAATCACTATGAAAGAAGAATAAAACAGTAGAAAGTGGAGAGAAACTGAGAATCCACCTGGACGGCCGACGCAGCTGATTTGGGGCTTTGTTCACACTTTTCACTTTACAAGATGATTTCTAAACTGAAATTTGCATCATTTCTATAAAACTCTAGGCGTTTTCCGCACATATTCAGGCCTTTTCATCCGCATTTTTTTGTTGCAGAAACAGCACGAAAAAGTGCAACAAACCAATGTAGACCGGTGGTTTTACCCTTGGAATTCAGGTCCACCATGAATGAGTAAACATGGCCCCAAAACAATTTCCACGTAGATTTTGCGCCCCCCCAAAAAATCCTCATCATGTGAATAAGAAAAGTAAAAATTCATCCTTTCTACCAGTGCTGGAAAATTCTGTGGATTTAACATATGAAAACTCCGCTCATAAAATCTTCACCAGATTCGAAGACGCATTCTACCTTCCATTTACAAAAAAACCCTTAAAAGCCTGATTCAATCTACAAAAGTGCAATAAAATAATATTGCTGACGCTTCACGTTTTCATAACTTCGTTAGGATGAATTGACGTGAAATCTATAAATGTGGCAGGAAATCCGCACTGAAATTCTGCAATGTAAATTTGAAAAAAACAAAAACACAGATCAGATTTATGTTTTGTAGATTTCAGCTCTGAACCTGAATTAGAATTAAAGTCTATAAAATAATTTGTACAAGGTGTGAAGCAAAAAGAACATCAGCCGGGGGAAAAATTAGTTGTTTCTTCGCGAAGGAAAAGATAAATGAATGTTCCAGAGACGAAATTGTATTCAGCGTTTTTCATTCTAAAAATCTTGAATAATTAAATTCATATCAATAATGTATAAGTCAAAAAAATAATTTAAAATGTTGGTTAGAAAGGAAAAGCAAAATGTAAAAATATAGAAAAGAAATCTTGTGTTAAAGGTGAATTTCACACAAAACTTCCAATGTGTTCAGTAAAGACGAATCTGATGATGATGGAGATAATAATTATTAAAGGTTGGAGACGTAACATTTTAGGAATTCACATGAGCTTGATTTTCTTTTTCATTTAGACTATATTAATAAATAAATTATCTCCTTTAATTCATAAAACACAATTGCAGCAAAAGATAAGAGTTTAAACCAAACGCAAAGTAAAGAGCCGAAGACAAAATATTATTTAGAATTAGAAATTATATAAAATTAGAAATGATTTCACAACTAAGTCACATGCATTAAAATCCGGATTGACGAAATGGAACATTAACTACAAGAATTTAGTTTTATTCCATTAATGAACAATAATTGTAAATGTAATTAATACTTTAAAATATTATTTGTAATAAAAATTAATGATAACTATTCTAAAAATCATTCTGATAATTTGTACATAAGTTTTTCTGCCTTTGGGAGTTTTCATTACTACGTTGTATGAACTGCACTGCTACAATTTTAATAATTTATGTTACATTACGTTCCACCATTATTTATTTAGATTTAATACTATTTAGTTTATGTAGAATATTGATTATTTCCAATGTAATAATGACACAGAAGAGTCTTGACAAGGAACCCGAATTGGGAATAGATTTATTACATTGTGAAACTTCATCAGGAAGAGTTTATTATTATTGTTTTTTTTTTTACTATAACGATCTTTTAAAAAATAATTATTCCATGAAAGCAGCAGAGATTAACCCCATCACCCCGGGCGATTTTCCGTTTTTTTCGTTTTCGTTTTTTCCTCCCCTTCTTCCCAGAGCCGTAACTTTTTTTTATTTTTCCAGCCATATAGCCTTGTGAGGGCTCGTTCTTTGCTTGATAAATTGGACTTTTGAATGAAACTGTTAATTCTGCTACATAGTGTACAGAAAAATGGGAAAACGTTCCAAGTGTTGTGAAACTGCAAAAAAAAAAATGCAATCCCACAATGAAATGTTGGTTTTTAATTTACCGTGTTCATTATATGGTAAAACTGACCCACCATATGATTGCCCAGGTCAGTACTAGTACGCAGATACCAAGCATGTAGTATTTTTTTATTCAAGTGGTTAAAAGGATTCAGAAATGTGTCACTTTTTTGTTGTTGCTTTTTTAGCTATTTTCCAATCTCCGTAACATTCTCATTTTTCGGTATCTGGGGTGTATGAGGGATTACTATTGCGTTATTGGATGACGTTTTAACTGATACCATTTTGGGGTAGGTGCAATGCTTTGATGGCCTCTTAGTGTATTTTATTGCAATATTACGGTGACCAAAGAAAATCGTCATTCTGGTGTTTCACGCTATTACCCATCGGATTCATTTATTTTTTATTTTGATTGATCGGACATTTCTGAACACAGAGACACCAGAGACGTGTATTTTTTTAAAACGGTTTTATTTTTAATGGGTCAAAAGCAGAGTGATTTGAACTTGTGTTTTCTTTTTTGCACTACTTTTCACTGTATTTAATAGTCCCCTTAGGACTCGTTTTGAAGCTGCGATGGTCGGATCGCCTGTCCTGTACATGGCAATGCCTCAGCGTTCACAAGAAGATTGTGATGACAGGAACCATTGTCGTCATCAGACCCCGGACTGTCATAATAATAATAATAATCTTTATTTTTATATGGCGCTAACATATTCCACAGCGCTTTACAGGTTGCACACATTATCATGCTGTCCCCGATGGGGCTCACAATCTACATTCCCTATTCCTATCAGTATGTCTTTGGAATGTGGGAGGAAACTGGAGAACCCAGAGGAAACCCACGCAAACATGGGGAGAACATACAAACTCCTTGCAGATGTTTTCCTTGGTGGGATTTGAACCCAGGACTCCAGCACTGCAAGGCTGCTGTGCTAACCACTGAGCCACCATGAAGCCCATGACAACCCATCAGCGCCCTGCGCTCACGTGACGGGCGGAATCAATGACATGCTTCCGTCTGCACATGTTACATGCCACTCTCAGTGACTGAAAGTGGCACTAACCTGGTTAATAGTAGTGGGTGATCCCGGATCCACCTGTGGCTGTTAGAGTTACTTGATGGCTGTTTAAATTATCCATCAAGGGAGGGGAAATATGCGCGTTCAGCATCTTATCCTGCATCAAAAGCAGGGACACAGCCGATGACGTAAATATACGTCATTGGCCATGAAGGTGTTAAGGGACTTCCAACCCCCACATGTGCTATGATGGTCATCACAGTCCCTCTCTATATAATATGATTCCTCACACACACCCCGCCACATATGGTATGTTCTCCATCACAGCCAATCAAATGGTAGGTTGATCCCACACATTCACCCCACAAGTTACTGACAATTGGAAATAAAATATTCCGCTGCTCCCTTTCCCCCATTCTGTGTTTCAGTCTTTGCTGCGTGCACCGAGGCTCCAAAACCTAGTGATTCCTGAGAATGCAATTACCTGTCAAATTGGGATGTCAAGCAACTGAGATTGGCCACGTGGTGTGGCTCGTGAAACAATCAGCCCCAGTCCTTGGACCAGATAGGAAGAACCAAACGGCCGGATGTGATCTTGTGATCTGTGGGCTGCATTTTACCAGGTCTGGTTTTGATTTGTATAGTGGCCTTAAGACAGAAAGGGAGGGATATGTTAGGAAAATGTCATCAAGGCCAAAAAAAGTCATCTTTTATCCATGAATATGATACGAGTGGCAAATATGACTTATGGTCAATACAAAGGACTGACACATGACTTATTCCTTCCAAGGACCATACTATGGGCAGAAGAAATGCTATTCCGACAGCTAAATAGGAAAGGGTTCTTTACAGTCAGAGCAGTGGAATGCCGACCTCAAGAGGTAGTAATGGCCGACACTATAACAACTTTTATACAAGGGCTGGACGATTTCATCAGGACAAATAATTGTGTGAGTTGTCGATAATTTAGTAACAATTTACAATTGGTGGAGAAAGGTTGGACTTGATGGACTGAGGTATTTTTTCAACCTTGTAACTATGGAACAAGGTTACGAATTGTATCTGAAAACTACCATAAAATGTAACGTGATGTTCCATAACGTGGAGCATATTTCTAAGTAACTTTATCTTGCACACTTTCAATATTGAAAACTGTAATTGTGACCCGACGGGTCATTATAATCTGGTCACCATTTGTCTTTTTAGATTTACATATTTCTTTATTTTTATATTTTCTGTATTTTCTTATACTCACAGCTTCAGATTGAAGTAGATAAATTTGGCAAAAGATCTTCAGATCCGTTCGCTAAGGAATCTAATTATCTATTAGATGCCTTCACTTTTTCATTAATCAATGTATATCCAGAAACAGTAAATATGACCCTCATTCCCTGTGTTGAGCTGCCACAAATTACACATTTACCTGAGCCCTGATATAAATGTCTTGGAATCCTGCGGTTTTGCCCATGATGTGAAACATTTACATTTTTGCATAAGTTTCAGGATAATGTTGTAGGTGTGAAAAGTCCATTTCAATGGGGCAGAGCCGGGACAGAGGCTCCATTCTCTGGTGAATAGCCATGTTATACACATAGAGGGGGTGCGGACCCCTCATCTCTAGGCTGAGCACATGATTGCACAATCATACATTGCATAAAGACAATAGATCTCTCTGGCTGACAACAAATCCATCCTCCGGTGTAACACAAGATGCACATTTCCCTATAATGAAGATGATAACTGGAGGCTTCATTGTTCCTAAACGATACAACGCACATGAAAGAGATTGTTTATTACAATCCAATGGGAGCTGCCTGGATCCATCATCTCTGGTTTCCCCAGCAGTCAGTATTGTCTGTTCCTACAACTCCACAATGAGATGGTAATTTGGGGAAAGAGTGGAAGATGGAAGGCTTTTGAATTGGTGAAAATGGATATATGTTGGTAAAACACAACTACTTGGGCTAAGGCCACCATACACATGAGTTGGCTGTTGGCCGAATGATGACTTGAGTGCTGCTATAATTCATCATTAAGCAGTGTGTATATAGTGCACCCATTCCACACCTGGCGCCTTATTATACATAGTAACATAGTAACATAGTAACATAGTTAGTAAGGCCGAAAAAAGACATTTGTCCATCCAGTTCAGCCTATATTCCATTATAATAAATACCCAGATCTACGTCCTTCTACAGAACCTAATAATTGTATGATACAATATTGTTCTGCTCCAGGAAGACATCCAGGCCTCTCTTGAACCCCTCGACTGAGTTCGCCATCACCACCTCCTCAGGCAAGCAATTCCAGATTCTCACTGCCCTAACAGTAAAGAATCCTCTTCTATGTTGGTGGAAAAACCTTCTCTCCTCCAGACGCAAAGAATGCCCCCTTGTGCCCGTCACCTTCCTTGGTATAAACAGATCCTCAGCGAGATATTTGTATTGTCCCCTTATATACTTATACATGGTTATTAGATCGCCCCTCAGTCGTCTTTTTTCTAGACTAAATAATCCTAATTTCGCTAATCTATCTGGGTATTGTAGTTCTCCCATCCCCTTTATATTATAATTTATTAGAACCTATTTTCACCCCTCACTCAATTTCTTTCTAGAGTCATAAGGTGACCCTCACTCAATTTTTACAGGATCATCAAATAGCCCTCACTCAAAATCTTCATAGTGTCATCAGGCTGTTCTCACACTTTTCCCCATTATCTGCATGGAGTGGAAGGATTGTCTTTGTATTAAAGACATTTTGGCAAGGTTTAATATTGCTATTGCAGTACTTGTATACTGCTGCTGCACGGTTAAAACAATAGTTCTTGTCAGGGCTAAATATTATGTTTTCTGTAGTAAACCCGCTGTCACCTGCATTGAGTGACTATAGTCACCATGGCAGGCACAGAAAGTACCATCGAAGATTGATAGGGGAGACACCCAAATGGGTCATTGGTTTCACAGGGATGGTCGAGTGTCCCAAGGTTATTCAAAGTCGCATCACTTCTTATAGGGATAGCAAAGCAGGGGGGAGGCCATGGAGGACCTTCCCAACACTGCGCCCAAGACCTAGGATTGGTTTTGGTCTGATAAATGCGTGCATACCCGGTGGTCAGTGCTTGTTTTCTCATATTCACTCTAGAATTACCACAGTTGTCCGAATAAACGGTTTGGAAGGTTCAAAGGATCCATAACTGATGCAATAATTCATTAGCAGTTTCACTGTACTGTCAAAATTTTTAGACAGTCATTATGGGTCACTCTCTCCAAATCTTTAGAGGTCATTGTGTGTCGGTCTCTCCAAATGTTTAGAACAGTGTTTCCCAAACTCCAGTCCTCACGGACCCCACGGGTCAGGTTTTCAAGATTTCCTTAGTATTGAGCAAGTAGTGGAGTTTTCTCACCTGTGCAACACTATAGAAATCCTGAAAACATGGCCCGTGGCGTCCGTGAGGACTGGAGTTTGGGAAACATTGGTTTAGAGGGTAATTATGTGTCGCTTTCTCCAAATCTTTAGAGAGTTATTATGCGTCACTCTCTCCAAATGTTTAGAGGGTCATTATGCATTACTTTCTCCAAATCTTTAGAGGGCTATCAGGCGGCACTCTCTCCAAATCTTTCTAGGTTCATCAGGTGACCCTCACTCAAAACTGCTAGAGTCATTGAGCGGCACTCTCTCCAAATTAATTATGCAACTCTCGTTCGTTTTTCTTCCAGGGTGTATTTCAGTCCCATCTTCTAATTTTTGGCAGCCCTTGCACTTAGTACGTAGGCTTTATGAGTTTAGGAGTTCCCACTACCTAACAATTGTAACTAGAATGTGTATGATCCCTCCTTTATGTCTAATACAGGGTGTATCTGGTCCCTTTTTCTTCTAATTTTTGGCCGTTCTTGCATTGTCCACCTAGGCTTTGTGAGTCTCGGAGTCCGGCCTACATAAATGACCCGGATGTGTCTGACCATGTCACACACACCACAGCTCAGATCAGGCAGAGTGCTATAATTACATTTACCGGGGGTTGTAGTATTATTTCCCCCTCTACTATGTCATCTCCTGTAGTCATAGGGGACGGGGAAATACAGTGAGAGATGGCCGACTAATAAGGGGGGGGCTCTTCTTTTTGACGGCTATGAAGAGGTGGAGAAGGTGCTTTTTTTTATTTTTTATTTTGCCTTATCTGCAAGTCATTATATAGGAAGACAGTTTTTTAACATTTATCCTGTAAAATCTATTTTATCTTCAATTTTGTATTTTTTATTGTCTGTCCGTAAAAGTGTTGTACTACTCTGACAACATTGTTCCCAGCAGTGACCTGGGAGTCAGAGATGTGTGCAAGCCTCTGCCCCAACCTATTCTCATTTTTTTTTAGCTCTGTTTCCATTCATTCCAGTAATTTTCCTGCCTCGTCCTTCTCTTTGGGTTTGCTGAAAAATGTTCGAGTTTCCCATTGACTTCAGAGTGAAGCAAATGAATTTGACAAAACCCTTCAGATCCGTTCGTTTTGTATCTAATCGCCTTCACTTTTTCATTATTCGCTATATAACCAGAAACAGTAAATATGACCCTCATTCCCTGTGTTGAGCTGCCACAAATTACACATTTACCTGAGCCCTGATATAAATGTCTTGGAATCCTGCGGTTTTGCCCATGATGTGAAACATTTAAATTTTTGCATAAGTTTCAGGATAATGTTGTAGGTGTGAAAAGTCCATTTCAATGGGGCAGAGCCGGGACAGAGGCTCCATTCTCTGGTGAATAGCCATGTTATACACATAGAGGGGGTGCGGACCCCTCATCTATAGGCTGAGCACATGATTGCACAATCATACATTGCATAAAGACAATAGATCTCTCTGGCTGACAACAAATCCATCCTCCGGTGTAACACAAGATGCACATTTCCCTATAATGAAGATGATAACTGGAGGCTTCATTGTTCCTAAACGATACAACGCACATGAATGAGACTGTTTATTATAATCCAATGGGAGCTGCCGGAATCCATCATCTCTGGTTTCCCCAGCAGTCAGCATTGTCTGTTCCTACAACTCCACAATGAGATGGTAATTTGGGGAAAGAGTGGAAGATGGAAGGCTTTTGAATTGGTGAAAATGGATATATGTTGGTAGAACACAATTACTTGGGCTAAGGCCGCCATACACATGAGTTGGCTGTTGGCCGAATGATGACTTGAGTGCTGCTATAATTCATCATTAAGTAGTGTGTATATAGTGCGCCCATTCCACACCTGGAACCTTATTATAATTTATTAGCACCTATTTACAGACCTCGGAATAATGAATTCCCGGGATAATAATAACAATATATATAAGGTCGCCCATATTCCTAAGGGATCGTGGCTATAATCCTATAAAGCAAGAACGATAATTACTTCCTACATTAAGGACTAGTAGATCACCATTGTTTGCTCACAGAATATTCCTCTGGTTACTCAGTGGTGATCTAGTGTAATCAGGCAATGCGGAATATACATAGACTTATTCCAACAATTATAAATGTGG
This sequence comes from Ranitomeya imitator, assembly GCF_032444005.1. Taxonomy (NCBI): domain Eukaryota; kingdom Metazoa; phylum Chordata; class Amphibia; order Anura; family Dendrobatidae; genus Ranitomeya; species Ranitomeya imitator. The sequence goes on from NW_027194022.1 coordinate 379,978, forward strand.
TACCATATATTTTAACAATAATTAATAAAGATTTATTTTAGAGTTTGTACACATACTGTTCCTCACCACCTTCCCCTTTTTTCTTATGCAGTCCAAAATTGGACACGAACAATCAATGTTTCCGTGACCATCAGTCAGTTGGGGTCCCCATATTAGCCATCGATAATGGTGGGTCCAATCAACATTAGTCTAATATGTATGGAGATCTCAAGGTAGAATTTCGCTTTAGTTCTTTGAACTCAGATATCATTAGATATCTCTTGGGATTCAGTACCAGTGAATGGAATCCCAGCGGTAGATAAATTATCCCTTATCCTGTGAGTAGGGAATACATTTGGATTTTGAGAATAACCACTTAAAACTGTTCATACACATTAGTGTAATGTTGGCCATATCCCCTCTATCCATTGAGCATGCATGTTCAAGTAGGGTTGCAGAAGGAATAATCTGTTGGGCCGAATATCGATGACTAATATGGGGGCCCCAACTGACCGTTAATCTGGGAAACATTAATTGTGCATGTCCAATTTTGGACTGCATAAGTGAAAAGGGGAAGGTGGAGAGGAATAGTATGTGGAGAACATATGATCCAGCCATCCATGAACTCAGGAAAACACATGATCCAACCACACAGGCTTTACGGTTTTATAGCCAAATCCCCGAATGATGTTGATTGTAGAGTAGACGCTCCTAAGTCGTTAAGCCTGTCGGAACGGGATGCTTCCTGTATCGAATCGATAGATAATACTCCTACTTCCTTTGAACTATTCAAAAGGAGGTATATGATCAAATTACATGCCACCAATTTCACCAGGGAACATCATCGATTTATTTGAGGACGTGGTGATAAAAGATGTCAAGGCGCTTTTTTTATAAACAACCACAAATTAATTTAAACGCAGCAGAAACAGAAACACTTAATGAAGTGAAAAAATGGGATAATGTTTTTTTATCGAAACAGAAACCACCTGGCCGCCCGATCATTTCAGGAATTAATTCCTTAACAGAACCACTTTCCCAATATCTTCATCGGTTATTAAAACCTTTGATGAAATCTATACCATCTTTTTTTAAAGGATTCAGGTGATTTCCTGAAAGCGCTAGCAGACATTGATGGGCAAACAACTTTCTCTTTAGTGACCATAGATGTGGAAAATTTATATACTCGCATTCCCCAGAGAAAAGGTATAGAAGCAATTTGTAGCCAATACTGAAAAAAAATCATGATTATATTTATTTTGTTTCCGAAGCCTTAGAATTTGTGTTGTCCCATAATGGGCTTAAATTCCTCGATAAGTGGTATTTACAACAGATCGGAACTGCCATGGGCACAACCGTAGCATCCGTCTTTGTTAATGTATTTTTGGCATTTTTTGAAGAAAAATATATCATGAGTACATCTAACCCCTACCTTAAATATGTTCAGACTTTTTTGAGATATGTGGACATTTTTAGAGCATGGGATGGCGCACAAAAATAGTTCTTTGAATTTATTGAATACTTAAATATATCTAATACTGACAATATGCGATTTACAGCTTTTTTTTGGGGGGGATCATTTGGAACTTCTAGATGTTGAATTAAATATAATTGACGGAAATATTGTCACCCAAGCCTTTAGAAAGCCCACGGCTACTAATATGATGCTCCACTATAAGAGTGCACACCATGTTCATACAAAAAAAGAGTTTACCCTACAGTCATATGATGAGATTAAGAAAAATTCATAATAGCGAAATCGTGTTTGAAGAGCAAATAAGTGAGTTAAAAAATAGGTTCGTAGAAAGAGGGTATCTATCAACTGCACTCGATGATGCGTATAATAGGGTAAAAAAAATTCACAAACGGATTTATTATACAGTAGCAAAAATAGGTACAGAAATGTATATTCAATTTTAAACACAATCCTATTGAAAAAAATTGGTCATGCGGCGACACAAAAAAATTGGAAAATTTTTCAAGCAGACAAAAATTTGCAAAAAAATGAGTTCTGTTAATACCGTCTTTGCTTATCGCAGAACTCGTAATATCGGTGATAATATTTTAGTCCATAATCGTAAGTTTCCATTTACATGACATTTCGAATCCTCTCCATATTGGTCCAATCACATATTATGTGTCCGATTTTATTACTTGTAAAACTAATTTTGTAGTGCATATCCTTTTTTTGTCCCTCTATTTTTTTTTATTACATAGGAAAGACCATTAGATCTTTATCAACTAGGTTCCGTGAGCATTACCGCTCTATAAAATCAGGAAAGGAGTCATTTAGGCCATAGTCCACCGTCTTTGCCCGCATGCCTCCTCGATCCTGCACCTCCGCCTGTTTTTGCACACACCGCAAATGGTGAAATAAAGGACTGAATATTCGTTTTCAGCTGGGTGAGTGCCGCTGTTTTTCTCCCCAAATATGCTTTTAAGAAAAGTGCCTAAATAAAGCGGGTAACTTAGAAGAACAAATGCAAATTTTCACCCCTATACAGACTGTTTTATTTCCTGTGTAAACTGGTGCAAGGGATGTGTATATTCTAACTACACTACTTTGCCATTACACTTATGTAAATGCTGAGAGTCTGGAGAATTTTGAGATGGCTTCGTGAAAGGCGCCTGAGAAGGTTATTTAGAGATCACTGCTATTTTGCACATCATTAATGCAGATATTAGCTAAAATAATTGAACCCAGGTGATAATGAATTGTGTTATATTAGCCACAGATTTCCAAAATCAGTGTTAATTTCAGATCCATCAACAGCTAAGCAACAATTTCCACTATTACCTCTGCTTAGTAATTAATCAGTATCTTCATGAATTAAGATAATGGCGTTGAGTAGTCATTTCCCTCACATTTCCTTTCTCCACACACCTCCCAGGACAGAGGAGACCCTTGACTTTTGTTATTGAGAGTGTAGGTAACAATTGAGCTGATAAGTAATTACTTACAATGAGGTAATTAGCAAACCAATAAGCTACTGAACAGGGATCTCAGTCAGTCAAGAGTCCTGCAGTTGTCAATTCTCTGTCTGTTTGGACTGATTGCCTCTAAAGTAAACAGAAGTCTCAAGATGTCCATGTAGACTGGCCATTTCCAAGAAGTATCATTTCTCCTTGCGGAGAGTACATGTTAAGCATGTCGCCTCATCTCCACATACTTAACATGTCACTCTCGGCAAGGAGAAATGAAACTTCTTGAATCCCGGTCAGCCATACCAGATCTCCACTTTGCACTGACGAGGGGCAGTACCCCGAAACACAGTGTCTGCAAATTGAGATTCTGGTTTGGCTATTATCCTAAGTCATGTGACAAGGCTCGTTAAAGGGTCGACATTGACTGTTAGGATTGCTACTTCCAATAGGTGGCACTAGAGTTCTAGTCCTCTTCTTCTCTGAAGAAGTTTGTGACCAAACTGAACAAGGCAAACAGTGAGTAAAGTTAAAAGCTGATATCTGCAAAGTTGAGTTCCCTCATAAAGCGTAAGGCTGGCCATCATTGGCTGTCTGCCGAACAGCTCTTTGGCTAATCATGTTCTCGACATTCATCTAAGACAACTTTCACATACACCCGAGCACTTGCTTGACCAAGCTTTCTTGTATTCTTTATGAGAAAGCCACCAATAGACATGTTGGCTGGCAGCTTATCTAATGGAGAAGAATGCAAACAGCAGTCCAAAATGAGATACGCGCAATCATTATTACTCCTGACTATAACTCGGCCGGCGCCTCCATACACATTGATAATGGCTGCATTAATACTACAATTGAAGTAAAAAAATTGTGTCAGTCTTACGTCACTAATTTTGATTTATAACATTTTAGTAACTTTTCTGTAAAGGATATACAAATAAAGGTTGCACTCTATTGTGCCAAAACACGTCAAATATGAAATACATGAAATATGAATTGCAAACTTGCTTTTTGAAAATTAGGAAAAACATTTTTTGAGACGCTTAGCACAGAATTTGGCCAAATAGTGTGAGCCCATCAACCATCGTCAAGGTGGCCTCATTAAAAAAACTGATGGGTACCTGACCTCCCTGTCCAAATGTGAACACCCACCGAAGGCTAATGTCTGCATGCTTGGGTGAACATGGACACCTCTCTCAGCAATGATTAATCTGTTTCAACACCTCAAAGGGACCAATGAAGCGAGGACTCAATTTATAGGATGGTATCTTGAGGCAGATATACTATACTTATATGATGGTCAAACCTTATCTCCAGGATGAAATGGAGTTGAGTCCAGACGTCTCTTATCCGCATGTCTTTTAATCCATTTGGAGGATCTCATCAAGGATGCTTTGGTGTCCTCCCAGATCTCAGAAAAGTTCCTGATGAGGGATTTGGCAGCAGGAATATCGGGGGTGACAGCCACAGGGAACAGCACTTTGGGGTGTTGACTGTAGACGAAAAAAAAACAGTTTTGGCCGAAGACTTGCTCATTTGGTTATTGTAAGAGAATTCGGCCCAAGGCAGGAGCTCAGCCCAGTCACTGTGGTGAGCATTGACAAAATGCTGGAGAAAATTAGTCAGGATCTGAGTGACTCATTCCACTTGGCCATTGGACTGAGGATGGTAAGAAGATGAGAAATCCAAAGTAACATTCAGTAGCTTACAGGTGGCCCTCCAGAAACGAGAGGTAAACTGGACACTTCTATCCAAGACTATGTGAAGCGGTAGACCATGGAGACAAAAAATATAAAGAATTAATTATTTATCTGGTACTGGCACAGATGGAAGACCGGATAGCGGGATAAAGTGAGCCATCTTGGAGAAACGATCCACTACCACCCAGGTGATGGTATATCCAGCCAACACTGTAAGATAACAAATGGAAACAATGGAATATTAGTAAGGGCAGGGTGCCAATTAAAAATGTAAAGTCAAAATATTCCGTGAATAATAAATGTAATAAAAATAATAATAAAGAACAACCTACAGTAGTAAAACTGGACAATATATAGTTAATAGGGACAATCGGATAAAACCAAGGAAAGAAAAGAGAAAAAAAAACAACCACAAAATCAGGAAGATAAGGCAGTAAAAATATATAATGTTTATTAATAAATTCAATTACAGAAATAATAACGGAAGCCAAAACAAAAATGAATGTGAGTAAGTCATATAAATCAATAATTAAAAACAAGGCAGCACATCCACATAATATAAATAGGGTTATAGATAGTAAAGCCAAAGGTATAATATAATCAAAAAATGTGGTTCACAATGTGGTGGAAATGATCCACAAGTGAAAATTGGTGATGAAAACAATGTCAATAATGGCAAATATAGTGCAGAAAAAAATAGAAAAATAAATCAGAATATATAAGGAATCAATCATAAAGTGCTAAAGTGCAAAATGTATAAAAAAAAAGAAAAAAAAAAAAGAAGAAAACCGCAGTGTGAACAAGGTGTAAAAGTAACAACAATATGAACCCAAATATTGAATGGGAACAAAGAGTAAACACATCAGGAACAGCAGCATTACTGAATGTAGATGAGACCACCAATGTTGTGTAAAGATCAAGTTAAGAAAAAAAATTGTAGTAACACAATTCCTACTGAGATATTGTGGTCTCACTCTCCTTTTTGATACATGTTGCACTTTAGCACTTTATGATTGATTCTGTATATACATACAGGGCGGGCCATGTATATGGATACACATAAATAAAATGGGAATGGTTGGTGATATCATCTTCCTGTTTGTGGCACATTAGTATATGGGAGGGGGAAAACTTTTCAAGATGAATGATGACCGTGGCGGCCATTTTGAAGTCGGATATTTTGGATCCAACTTTATTTTTTCCAATGGGAAGAGGGTCATGTGACTTATTAAGAATTTCACAAGAAAAACAATGGTGTGCTTATTTTTATCATAACTTTATTCTTTCATGAGTTATTTACAAGTTTTTCTGTGTTTACAGCCATTGACATGTCGCAGAGGTTAACACGTGCGGATAGAAATTGTGTTGATGTCTGGTGAACGCAGTACCCGGGTCATTGCAGCAGATTTCAATGCAAGACAACCTACCCAAGAAAACTGTCACCATTCCCATTTGAAATAGATGTATCCATATAAATGGCCGACCCAAAAAAGTTTGCCTCACCACTGAACATAAGTTCCAATTTTTGCTCTGCCCATTCTGTAAATTCAGTGCTCCGATCTGGCATTAGTTGAACATCCCTTCGGCGGATATTAGCTACTCACAAATGGCACCCTTACAAAATCCAGCTGCTGCAGCATCTCAATGACAATGATCCAGATCAGCGCAATGAAATCCATGGAGATATGCTGCCAGGGAGCAGACTGCACAGGCAAGGGAAGCAACAGACCGGTCGGAAGCTGTTTGGGAGTCTTATTTCAGCCACACAAGGGACTAACAGAGATGAAATTCGCAACATCTTTGCGCAGTGTAGGCCACCAATAGTGTCGAGAGAGAAAGATAGTTATCTTCTTCTGTCCGGAATGGCCTGCCACCTTAGAAGAATGTCCTCAGAGAAGAACCTGCTTCCTGTCAGGTTCAACCATGTAAGTCATACCGGTATGTAGACAGGATAAGTCTAGCAGAGCGACAGTGATTATTTTGGAGTGCTTGATGATATGTTTAGGCTCCTCCTCCTGGTCGAAGACCTGGAAAGACCTGGAAAGCGCATCCGCCTTAACGTTTTCATCAGGCGGCAGAAAGTGAAGCATGAAGTTTAAGTGAGCGTAGAACAAAGACCGCCTGGCTTTACGGGGGTTAAGCAGCTGAGCAGACTGCAGAAAAGCCAGATTCTTGTGGTCAGTGTAAATTACCACAGTGTGCAACGCTCCTTTCAGCAAGTATCGCCACTCCTCCAGTGCCAGCTTGATCACGAGAAGTTCTCTAATGCCAATAGAGAAACTACATTCTGGTGCCAAGAAGAGTTTAGAAAAAAATCTGCAGGACACCATGCGACCGAATGAAGACTTCTGAGTGAAGACGGCTCTGACCCCCCGTGGAAGATGCTTCCACCTCCATAAAGAACTGCATGTTATGGTTTGGGCTATGCAGCATCGGAGCCAAGGAGAATAACTTCTTGAGGGATATAAAGGCATCTTCTGCTTCATGAGTCCATTCCTTAGGATTGGCTCCTTTGCGGGTCAGGGCAGAAATAGTAGTAGTACGGGAAGAAAAATGCTAAATAAATTGGCAATAATAATTTGCAAATCCGTGAAACTGCTGCATAGCCTTAAGACCATCTGAAAGGGGCACTTCATAATGGTGGATACCTTTTCAGGAACCATCCTCAGATCTTTCTCAGAAACAATGTATTCCAGAAATGGAAGGGAGGACTGTTCGAAGATGCATTTTTCATATTTGGCATAGAGATGGTTAGTCCAATATAGAAGATAGGACGGCACTAGAGCAGTACTTTATCCAATATAGGACTCTGTAAGAGCGGCTGTGTGTCAGGCGTCACGAAAGCTCCGGGTATTGGTGCTCAGCATAAAAGATTACTCGGACCCGTCGAAGCACCTGTGTGTGCGAAACGGCCGTCGTCCGTGCTCCTGTACCGCACCCTCATGGTTTACCTGATGTCCTGACGGATGTACCTTTCAGTTTCTCTCCAATAAAGTTCACGATCTGCACTGCTGTATTGGGGTGAGTGCCGCATTTTCATTTCTTCTTGGACTGATAGAGATGGTTAGTTCTCAATCTTAGTAGAACCTGGTGAACATCCCTCCTGTGTGTTGGCTGATCAGGAGAGAATACTAAGATGTCATCCAGGTACACTACCACACACGTATAGAACATATCATGAAATATGTCGTTCACCAGTTCTTGGAAGACGGCTGGGGCATTGCAGAGTCCAAACGGCATAACGCGATATTCGTAATGGCCATCGCGGGTGTTGCAAGCCATCTTCCACTCTTCTCCCTCGCAAATTCAAACCAGGTTGTATGCCTCCTGTAGGTCAAGCTTTGTGAAGACTCTGGAACCCTTCAGGCGACCAAACAGCTTGGAGATCAGGGGTAGGGGGTACTTATTTTTTACAGTGAATTGGTTAAGGCAACTGTAGTCAATGCAGGGTCTCAGAGAGCCATCCCTTTTCTTAACAAAGAAAAATACAGCTCCGGCCAGAGATAAGGATTTCCAGATAAATCCCCTAGCGAGGTTCTCTTCTATATATTCAGACATAGCAGGGGTCTTGGCCTGGGACAGGGGGTAGATTCGGCCTTGTGGAGGTGAGGAACCCAGCAGGAGGTCAATTTGGCAGTCAAACGGCCTATGAGGTGACAAGGTCTCAGCCTCCTTGTCGAAGACATCCGCATTGTCCAATATGCCGAGGGCAAACAAGGCAAATTAGTAGGAGAAGTAGGAGACCGAACAGGACAAATGGGAACAAGGCACATTTCCTGACAACCTGAGCTCCAACGGAGTACTTCTCCAGACCTCAAATCCAGATTGGACTCAAGTTTTTCAGAAAATTCAGAGCCGCAAATACTGCCTCTGATTGGCAGTATGATTACTACTAGCAGTCACAGAGCTGCAGTTCCCATGCTATCAAATGACAGCGCGAGCCAGTAGCTATAACCAACGATAAAAAGTTTTCCTCCAGCCACAGAGGCATTGGCTGATGTGAGTCCTACTCCCATCAGCATATGCCTGCTGTCACTGATAACAGTGAAAGCAAGTGCCGCTGATGGGAGTATTCATCACCTGGCACCTGCACTATAAATAAATAAAAAATAATAATGATGTGGAGTCTGTTCTATTTTTGATAACCAGCATGGCAAAACTGACAGCTGTGGACTGCAACACTCAGCTGTCAGATTTATCATGGCTAATTATCAAGAATAGAGGGGTTCTCACACCATTTAAATAAATAACCATAAAAACGGTGTGGGGTTCCCCCCAATTTTGACAATCAGCCAAGCTAAAGCAGACAGCTGGGGGCTGGTACTCTAAGGCTGGTAAGTGGCCAGATATTGGCCCTTCCAGCTTAAAAATTGCAGCCTGCAGCCATCCCAGAAAAGGAGCATCTATTAGATGTGCCAATTCTGGTGCTTTAGTCGGCTCTTCCCCCTTGCCCTTGGTGGGTTAATAGTTATGGCGTTGATGTCACATTTGTATTGTCAGTCAACATCAAGGCCACAAGTTAGTAATGGCGAGGTGTCTAATCTACTTAATCCATACTGTTCCACAAGGATTTGGATTATTTGAAAAGGACTTGATCACATAAGTGACCGCTCTCCCCGCCAGCTGGCACACACTGACAAGAGCATAGACACTTCTGTCAGTGTCTAGCGCTGAGATCACACAATGTGAACTCGCGGCATTGCTGCATTAGAACTTTCTTATGCCCCTGTCAGTGTGTGTCAGCATATAAGAAAAACCTGGCACTCAACTTTATATAGGTGATATTTTATTATTCCAAGCGGAGGTGCAGTAACAGCAGATAAATGCTGTTACTGCACCTCCGCTTGAAATAATAAAGCATCACCTATATAAAGTTGAGTGCCAGGTTTTTCTTATATGTATCACTACGGTTTTGAACCTACCTGGGCACCTTCATATAGAGCTGTGCACACGTTTTTTTGTTGATAGTGTGTGTCAGCAGTCGGGGAGAGCAGTTACTAATGTGAACGCTCTCCAAATCATCTGAACCATCATGGGCCAGAATGGATTAGCTGCACTTCGGACAGGTAAGGGATATGGTTGTTAATTATTTTTCCTTTTTTACAGGGGAAATGGGCATCAGTGAATCAAGGGTAAGATGAGTATTTTTTTGTTTATTATTTTCTGATTTTTTAACGGGGCACATGGGCATCTGTGAATTAGGAGTAAGTGACACACGCTTCAATGGAATGGGCATAAGGTGAGTATAACTTTGCTATTTTTAAATACATTTGTAAAACAGGATTTGGATTTTTATTTACAAAAAAAGAACTTTATTCCGGGTGTTTTTTATTTGCAATATGACTATGGGGTTTGGAATGGAGAGACACCTTAGGCTACTTTCACACTGGCGTTTTTTGCAATACGTCGCAATGCGTCGTTTAGGGGAAAAAATGCATCCTGCAAAGTTTTTTGCAGGATGCGTTTTTGCCCCATAGATTAACATTAGCGACGCATTGCGACGCATTGACACACGTTGCAACCGTCGTGCGACGGTTGCGCCGTGTTGTGGCAGACCGCCGGGAGCAAAAAACATTACATGTAACGTTTTTTGCTGCCGACAGACCGCTTTTTCCGACCGCGCATGCGCGGCCGGAACTCCGCCTCCACCTCCCCACACCTTACAATGGGGCAGCGGATGCGCAGGAAAAATGCATCCGCTGCCTCTGTTGTGCCTCCGTTTCACTGCTAGCGTCGGAACCTCGGCCCGACGCACTGCGACGGGCCGAGTCCGACGCTAGTGTGAAAGTAGCCTAAGAGTGACATCAGCCCCACAACTATTACCCTACTTGCCACAGGGCAAGTGGGAAGAGCTCGGCAAAGCACCAGAATTGGTGCAATTTAAAATGTGCACCATTTCTGGGGTGGCTGCGGGCTGCTATTTTTAAGCTGAGGGGGTCAATATCCACTTCCCCTTACAACCCTGAGAACACCAGCCCCCAGCTGTCTACTTTAGCTTGACTGGTTGTCAAAAAAGGAAGATGTTCCATGCCGTTTTTCTTTAAATTATTTAAATAATTTAAAAAAAAACGGCACGGGCACGCCTCTATTCTTGATAACCAGCCTTGATAAAGCTGACAGCTAAGGGATGCAGCCCACAGATGTTAGTTTAGCCATGCTGATTTTCAAAAATAGAAGAGACATCACATCATTTTTTTTTTTAATTAATTTATAGCGCATACCCCCATCAGCAGCACCTGCTCTCACAGTTATTATCAGCAGCAGGCATAGGCTGATGGGGGTGCAGCTCTCATCATCTGACGCCTCTGTGAGTAGAGGTAAACTTTTTACTGTCGGTCCAGCTGCCGGCTCATGCTGTCATCTGACAATGTGGTAACGATCTTTCCACCGATCAGAGCTGCTCGTGTTTCTCGTGCAGTCACATATATGATTAAGGGTGCTTAGTCACCGGAAACGCGTTGACCTTGGTTTTAATTTTTTTGTATGCTGATGTTTTGTCCTTTCACTATATTTTAAGTGAAATAAATTATGGATTTTTCACTATTTCGTTGAGCTGGATCTCCTTCTCTTTCCAGTCACATATATGACAGCATTGGAAACACCTGATATTTGGGGTGCCAAACTCGAACAGTAAGGCCGGGATCACACATATAAGAAACACGGCCAAGTCTCGCATGTTAACCCCTTCATGACCCAGCCTATTTTGACCTTAAAGACCTTGCCGTTTTTTGCAATTCTGACCAATGTCCCTTTATGAGGTAATAACTCAGGAACGCTTCAACGGATCCTAGCGGTTCTGAGATTGTTTTTTGTGACATATTGGGATTCAAGTTAGTGGTAAATTTAGGGCAATAAATTCTGCGATTATTTGTGATAAAAACGGAAATTTGGCGAAAATTTTGAAAATTTCGCAATTTTCACATTTTGAATTTTTATTCTGTTAAACCAGAGAGATATGTGACACAAAATAGTTAATAAATAACATTTCCCACATGTTTACTTTACATCAGCACAATTTTGGAAACAAAATTTTTTTTTGTTAGGAAGTTATAAGGGTTAAAATTTGACCAGTGATTTGTCATTTTTACAACGAAATTTACAAAACCATTTTTTTTAGGGACCACCTCACATTTGAATTCAGTTTGAGGGGTCTATATGGCTGAAAATACCCCAAAGTGACACCATTCTAAAAACTGCACCCCTCAAGGTACTCAAAACCACATTCAAGAAGTTTATTAACCCTTCAGGTGCTTCACAGCAGCAGAAGCAACATAGAAGGAAAAAATGAACATTTAACTTTTTAGTCACAAAAATTATCTTTTAGCAACAATTTTTTTATTTTCCCAATGGTAAAAGGAGAAACTGAACCACGAAAGTTGTTGTGCAATTTGTCCTGAGTACGCTGATACCTCATATGTGGGGGTAAACCACTGTTTGGGCGCACGGCAGGGCTTGGAAGGGAAGGAGCGCCATTTGACTTTTTTAATCAAAAATTGGCTCCACTCTTTAGCGGACACCATGTCACGTTTGGAGAGCCCCCGTGTGCCTAAAAATTGGAGCTCCCCCACAACTGACCCCATTTTGGAAACTAGACGCCCCAAGGAACTTATCTAGATGCATAGTGAGCACTTTGAACCCCCAGGTGCTTCACAAATTGATCCGTAAAAATGAAAAAGTACTTTTTTTTCACAAAAAAATTCTTTTAGCCTCAATTTTTTAATTTTCACATGGGCAACAGGATAAAATGGATCCTAAAATGTGTTGTCCAGTTTGTCCTGAGTACGCTGATACCCCATATGTGGGGGTAAACCACTGTTTGGGCACACGGCAGGGCTCGGAAGGGATGGCACGCCATTTGGCTTTTTAAATGGAAAATTAGCTCCAATCATTAGCGGACACCATGTCACGTTTGGAGAGCCCCTGTGTGCCTAAACATTGGAGATCCCCCAGAAATGACCCCATTTTGGAAACTAGACCCCCAAAGGAACTAATCTAGATGTGTGGTGAGGACTTTGAACCCCCAAGTGCTTCACAGAAGTTTATAACGCAGAGCCATGAAAATAAAAAAAAAAAATTATTTTCTCAAAAATGTTTTAGCCTGCAATTTTTTATTTTACAAAGGGTAACAGGAGAAATTTGACCCCAAAAGTTGTTGTCCAGTTTCTCCTGAGTACGCTGATACCCCATGTGTGTGGGTAAATCACTGTTTGGGCACATGCCGGGGCTCGGAAGTGAAGTAGTGACATTTTGAAATGCAGACTTTGATGGAATGCTCTGTGGGCGTCACGTTGCGTTTGCAGAGCCCCTGATGTGGCTTAACAGTAGAAACCCCCCACAAGTGACCCCATTTTGGAAACTAGACCCCAAAAGGAACTTATCTACATGTGTGGTGAGCACTTTGAACCCCCAAGTGCTTCATAGAAGTTTATAATGCAGAGCCGTGAAAATAATAAATACGTTTTCTTTCCTCAAAAATAATTATTTAGCCCAGAATTTTTTATTTTCCCAAGGGTTACAGGAGAAATTGGATCCCAAAAGTTGTTGTCCAGTTTCTCCTGAGTACGCTGATACCCCATGTGTGGGGGTAAACCACTGTTTGGGCACACGTCGGGGCTCAGTAGGGAAGTAGTGACTTTTGAAATGCAGACTTTGATGGAATGGTCTGCGGGCGTCACATTGCGTTTGCAGAGCCCCTGGTGTGCCTAAACAGTAGAAACCCCCCACAAGTGACCCCATTTTAGAAACTAGACCCCCCAAGGAACTTATCTAGATATGTGGTGAGCACTTTGAACCCCCAAGTGCTTCACAGACGTTTACAACGCAGAGCCGTGAAAATAAAAAATCATTTTTCTTTCCTCAAAAATGATGTTTTAGCAAGCATTTCTTTATTTTCACAAGGGTAACAGGAGAAATTGGACCCCAGTAATTGTTGCACAGTTTGTCCTGAGTATGCTGGTACCCCATATGTGGGGGTAAACCACTGTTTGGGTGCACGTCGGGGCTCGGAAGTGAGGGAGCACCATTTGACTTTTTGAATACAAGATTGGCTGGAATTAATGGTGGCGCCATGTTGCGTTTGGAGACCCCCTGATGTGCCTAAACAGTGGAAACCCCTCAATTCTAACTCCAACACTAACCCCAACACACCCCTAACCCTTATCCCAACTGTAGCCATAACCCTAATCACAACCCTAACCCCAACACACCCGTAACCCCAACACACCCCTAACCCTAACCACAACCCTAATTCCAACCCAACCCTAACCCTAAGGCTATGTGCCAACGTTGCGGATTCGTATGAGATTTTTCAGCACCATTTTTGAAAAATCCGCGGGTAAAAGGCACTGCATTTTACCTGCGGATTTACCGCGGATTTCCAGTGTTTTTTGTCCGGATTTCACCTGCGGATTCCTATTGAGGAACAGGTGTAAAACGCTGCGGAATCCGCACAAAGAATTGACATGCTGCGGAAAATACAACGCAGCGTTCCCGCGCGGTATTTTCCGCACCATGGGCACAGCGGATTTGGTTTTCCATATGTTTACATGGTACTGTAAACCTGTTGGAACTCTGCTGCGGATCCGCAGCGGCCAATCCGCAGCCAAATCCGCACCGTGTGCACATGGCCTAATTCTAAAGGTATGTGCATACGCTGCGGAAAACGCTGCGGATCCGCAGCAGTTTCCCATGAGTTTACAGTTCAATGTAAACCTATGGGAAACAAAAATCGCTGTGCCCATGCTGCGGAAAAACTGCACGGAAACGCAGCGGTTTACATTCCGCAGCATGTCATTTCTTTCTGCGGATTCCTCAGCGGTTTTACAACTGCTCAAATAGAAAATCGCTGTTGTAAAACCGCATTGAAATGCGCAGAAAAAACATGGTAAATCCGCCATAAATCCGCAGCGGTTTAGCACTGCGGATTTATCAGAATACGTGTGCACATACCGAAACCCTAACCCTACCCCTAAACCTACCCCTACCCCTAACCCTACTTCTTACCCCAACCTTAGTGGAAAAAAAAAAAAAAAAAAATTTTATTGTCCCTACCTATGGGGGTGACAAAGGGGGGGGGGGGGGGGTCATTTACCTTTTTTTTTTTTATTTTGATCACTGAGATATAATCTATCTCAGTGATCAAAATTCACTCTGGAACGAATCTGCCGGCCGGCAGATTCGGCGGGCGCACTGCACATGCGCCCGCCATTTTGGAAGATGGCGGCGCCCAGGAAAGAAGACGGACGGTCCCCGGGAGGCCAGGTAAGTATAAGGGGGGGGAGATCAGGGCACGGGGGGGGCGTCGGAGCACGGGGGTGGTGGACCGGAACACGGGGGGGTGGATTGGAGCACGGAGTGGGGGATCGCTGTGCGGGCGGGTGGATCGGAGCACGGGGGGGGGAAAATCGCTGTGCGGGGGGGGAAATCGCTGTGCGGGGGGGGGATCGGAGTGCGGGGGGGTTTGATTGGAGCACGGGGGGTGTGATTGGAGCACGGGGGGAGCGGGCAGGAGGACGGGGGAGCGGAGCACAGGACCGAGGGGAGCAGACCGCAGATCCAGGGGCTGGGGGGGCGATCGGAGGAGTGGAGTGGGTGCACATTAGTGTGTCCAGCCATGGCCGATGATATTGCAGCATCGGCCATGGCTGGATTGTAATATTTCACCATTTTTTTTAGGTGAAATATTACAAATCGCTCTGATTGGCAGTTTCACTTTCAACAGCCAATCAGAGCGATCGTAGCCACGAGGGGGTGAAGCCACCCCCCCTGGGCTAAACTACCACTCCCCCTGTCCCTGCAGATCGGGTGAAATGGGAGTTAACCCTTTCACCCGATCTGCAGGGACGCGATCTTTCCATGACGCATATGCTGCGTCATGGGTCGGAATGGCACCAACTTTCATGACGCAGCGTATGAGTCAAAGGTCGGGAAGGGGTTAATACCCCGCACTGTACCTGGCACTCGGGAGCAGAGCGTGAGGCTGCATGCATTGCTCCACTCCTGAGAGGCGGCGGCAGTGCCAGGTATTAACATGCGAGACTCGTCCGTGATCCCGGCCTATCACAACCTTCCTGGAGAAGTCTGTGGTTGATTTCCGTACCCGAACAGGAGGTTTTTGGTACAGACCTCAAACTTTACTGTTTGGATTCGCCTATCACTAGTGGCTGTAATTACAAGGCTCTCCAGTGGGTTCAGTATGCTTATATGCGCATCCTGGAGACACTTAATGACTATTGTATATGATCACCCTCACAACAAAATTTGTGAAAAAGCCCATGCAAATTGTGTGAAACTGTTAATGATTTTGTAATGTGCAGAATATTCTATCATTTGACTAAATGTCGTTCCAACAAAATTCCTCAATCCCATAATTTAACAATCCCCAAGCTTGTTAATTTGGTACTCATGTAACGTTCCGCCAAGAGAGACCTTCAATGGAGAACTTCATTGACCTATATGAGATTTAAAAAAAATTATATATACAACGAACATATATAAAATTTTGAATCCTCCGTCCCAGTTTAAAAATAAAGTAAAACCACACTCGATTTCACTGCATCTGTAACAGACCGATACATCAAAATCTAAAAATATGTTACCCATACAATGAAACAAAAAACACAATGCCAAAACTGCAACCGGTCAGTCATTTCACACAAAAAATGTAATATAATTTTCAATTTTCAGTTCGCTACACAAAAAACAAGTCCTCTTACAGCTCCACCGATGGAAAAATTTAAAAAGAGTGATTTCGTAAATGGGCACACAAACCAATTCCCCTTTTCTCCTTAATTACTCAAATTTTTGTACATTGCTCAAATACAAAATAAATTTTACAACTTGGTATCACCGTAATTGCACCGACCCAGACAATCATGTCCTCAAGTCATTTTTAAAGCACAATAAATGGCTTAAATACATAATCCAAAAATGATAGCAGAATTGGATTTTTACACCTTTTCACCATACTTTAATTTTTGGGGGGGTTATTTGGCACAATAAACAGTATTATTGAAAATAAAAAGTTGTGCTGCAAATAACAAGACCACATACCGCTATGTTCATAGAAAAATTAGAAAGTTAGGGAAGAGGTGGAGACAAAAGAAAATTTGCCAAAAGTAAAAAAAAAAAAAATCACAGAAAATCTATATAAATGGAAAAATTAACAAAAAAAAAATTAAAATGGAGACATGACTACAAATCTTTTCATTTCGTTTTAGTAGATTCTGCATTTACAGAAGAACAATTGTGTATATTGTTTTCTTACAAAAACTTTCTAATTTTGGTCCATAAACTTTCTAAAGGCTTTCTAGTCCTCTGCATTATGTGATTAAAGGCCCCGTCACACATAGCGAGATCGCTAGCGAGATCGCTGCTGAGTCACAAGTTTTGTGACGCAACAGCGATCTCAGTAGCGATCTCGCTATGTGTGACACGTACCAGCGATCAGGCCCCTGCTGTGAGATCGCTGGTCGTGTCGGAATGGCCTGGGCCATTTTTTGATCGTTGAGGTCCCGCTGACATCGCTGAATCGGCGTGTGTGACGCCGATTCAGCGATGTCTTAGCTGGTAACCAGGGTAAACATCGGGTAACTAAGCGCAGGGCCGCGCTTAGTAACCCGATGTTTACCCTGGTTACCATCGTTAAAGTAAAAAAAACAAACGCTACATACTTACCTACCGCTGTCTGTCCCCGGCGCTGTGCTTCTCTGGTCTGGCTGTGAGTGCCGGTCAGCCGGAAAGCAGAGCGGTGACGTCACCGCTCTGCTTTCCGGCCGCTGTGCTCACAGCCAGACCAGAGAATCAGAGCGCCGAGGACAGACAGCGGTAGGTAAGTATGTAGCGTTTGTTTTTTTTACTTTAACGATGGTAACCAGGGTAAACATCGGGTTACTAAGCGCGGCCCTGCGCTTAGTTACCCGATGTTTACCCTGGTTACCGGGGACCTCGGGATCGTTGGTCGCTGGAGAGCTGTCTGTGTGACAGCTCTCCAGCGATCAAACAGCGACGCTGCAGCGATCCGGATCGTTGTCGGTATCGCTGCAGCGTCGCTATGTGTGACGGGGCCTTAACCTGTTAGGTCCCAGCAATATGCCTCTCAAGCAGCGCATTAGTTAACCACTCAAAACAGGTCTACAAATAGGCATTGAACCCTTTCATCCTGAAGCTTTGTAAGGCGGAGAGGTACTTTTTCCATTGTGATTTTCTCAATACAACCACAATGGCCCTTTACTGTGGTTTATTTGCACCCACAAATGCTCATTATTACAACCCAGGATTTCCTTGATGCTTATGGTAATATCCGCTCTGCCTGCAGATGGATGGTTCTGTTTCCTGCCTATTACAGTTCATGCATTGGTGGAACTGGGACAACTATCTCAATCAAGACAGAGAGGCCTTGAGGCCATCAGGGACTCCTTAAGGTACCGTTACACTAAACGACTTACCAACGATCACGAGCAGCGATACGACCTGGCCGTGATCGTTGGTAAGTCGTTGTGTGGTCGCTGGGGAGCTGTCACACAGACAGCTCTCTCCAGTGACCAACAATCAGGGGAACAACTTCAGCATCATTGAAACGGTCTTCAACGATGCCGAAGTCCCCGGGTAACCAGGGTAAATATCGGGTTACTAAGCGCAGGGCCGCGCTTAGTAACCCGATATTTACCCTGGTTACCATTGTAAAAGTTAAAAAAAAAAAAAAACCAGTACATACTCACATTCCGATGTCTGTCACATCCCCCGCCGTCAGCTTCCCGCAGTGACTGTGTCAGCGCCGGTCGGCCGTAAAGCAGAGCACAGCGGTGACGCTCGGCTTACGGTCGGCCGGCGATGACAGTCAGTGCGGGAAGGTGACGGCGGGGGAAGTGACAGACACCGGAATGTGAGTATGTAGTGTTTTTTTTTTTTTACATTTACAATGGTAACCAGGGTAAACATCGGGTTACTAAAGGCGGCCCTGCGCTTAGTAACCCGATGTTTACCCTGGTTACTCGGGGACTTCGGCATCGTTGGTCGCTGGAGAGAGCTGTTTGTGTGACAGATCCCCAGTGACCACAGAACGACTTACCAACAATCACGGCCAGGTCGTATCGCTGGTCGTGATCGTTGGTAAATCGCTAAGTGTAACGGTACCTAGACAGTGGCAAGGCGCGGTGATGTCATGTATTAAAAAAGCTGTTTTGTTTGAGACTTTTTGATATTTGGCTTCGACAAAACTGTAGTGATACAGTCATGTGTGAACTGCATGTGCTTTTTACCGGCAATTTTTTTTTCACCTCTAATGCATTTCTATGGGGAAAATCTGCAAATAAACCTCCGAGTACCCACAAGAGAAATTAACATATTGATGTAAAACAGGCACCACAGCTCAGTTTACACAGTGTAAAAAAAGATAAGCAAAGTAGCCATGAGATGTCTATAAATCCCAGGAACTTTGCTGGAATTGTAAGACGCTGCATTTTGTTTTTGCATTGAACATACGCGACTACAAAAAGTCACAAAAAACACATCGTGGCAATTGAACCTTAATCTAGTTTTTTTTAAAGGAATGGGAAAATCATGGAAGGCCTTCAACTTTTTTGCCAAATCCACGTTTCCATTTGGCTCAGAAAAATGAATGAAAAACCGTATCAGTGTTTTACCAAATACTCTGTGATTCCACACTGCTGACAGCTCGTACAGAAAGTATTGGAAAGTGAAGACTTCTGGAGTTCTGACCCTAGGAATCTCCGGAGCATCTTGTGTGGTCTCCGCTGGTTTTGGCTCCTGGGCGTACTCTGGTTCCAGTCTTGTTTGGAGGTTGTTACCTGCTTATGTAAAACTCGGCTCTCAATGGAGGATCCCAGACAACTTTAAGACGCTGTTTGAAGGTGGCACTTGTTGTTTTGGTCTATGGGAAGTTGTCTTGGAGATCATCCTTTGTTTTCTGACTTGTTCTCTTCCTTCCTGGATCCATCTGCTCGCCTGGTCATTTTCCTGGCCTTTTGTGCTTCCTTGCATAGAGTGAAGTTAGTTTTATGACCCACCTGACCTGGACTTTCAGGCCGCCTGTGTCTCTTTGAATGGCTGCTTAGCTTAATAAGAGCAATTAACCATTTTATAATGTCACAAAACGAAGATTACTGTGTTTATTGAGTCACTTCATGGCCTCCACGCTGAGGGAACACCTGCTTTAGGGACCACGTGTCCAGAACTCTGCAGCAATTAGGGAAAGCGATCGTCTTTCCCTCGTAAATTCCACCACAATCTGTTTTCCACAAATGTAATTCAGGTACAGTTTATTACTTAATTCTCATCCAGTGGACCAGACAATGACAGAACCGATTGATACGAATTTAGGAATTTTATTTTAGCGATATTTTATCCATATACTGGTCAGTGGTAAAATCAAACCATCAGTAATGGCCATCAAGGACATTGGTCTCCACTGCCCCGGCAACTAGTTATGTGAACTTGTATCTTCTACTATTATTTTCTTCTATTAGGAATTTTTTGGCAGTCTGCAGTTAAAACTTAAGGCATGAAATATATGGAATAAACATGGTGTGGGCCTAATGCTCTAGTGTGAGTTTGCTGGAGCTGTGAGGGATGAGGCGGTGATGTGGGCTGTCACCCATGGTGTGGAATGGGCAAGCTGGCACTAGAGAAGTAATGGAGGATATAGTAAGTAGAGATAAGCAAATATGTTCAGAAAATGATCGCCAAACATAAATTTGGCACAGATATGGTACATTCGAATTCGTGATCAGTAACATGAGCATTTTTCTTAAACTCTGAAAAAGTCGTTAACATTCGGCTAAAGATAGAATAAAAGCTGGCGTTCAGTAAAATCGCAGTGTGACAGGTTAGAATAGAATAGATAGAATGGATATATACAAATAGAATACTGTGAGGCAGTGGCTGGTGTTACATGTAGAGGTCGCCGTATGTTTCCCCATGGAGCCGTATTGAGGCCATAAGAGGGCACTGCAGTCAAAGGTGCAGCTGTGGTTGCAATGCAGACTAAAGGTACCGTCACACTGAACGATATCGCTAGTGATCCATGACGCTGCAGCGTCCTGGCTAGCGATATTGTTGTGTTTGACAAGCGGCAGCGATCTGGATCCTGCTGTGACATCGTTGGTCGGAGCAGAAAGGCTAGAACTTTATTTCATCGCAGGATCTCCCGCAGACATCGCTGAATCGGCGTGTGTGACGCCGATCCAGCGATGTGTTCACTGGTAACCAGGGTAAACATTGGGTTACTAAGCGCAGGGCCGCGCTTAGTATCCAATGTTTACCCTGCTTACCAGCATAAACGTAAAAAAAAACAAACACTACATACTTACATTCCGGTGTCTGTCCCCGGTGCTGTGCTTCTCTGCACTGTCAGCGCCGGCCGAAAAGCAGAGCACAGCGGTGACGTCACTGCTCTGCTTTCCGGCTGGCGCTCACAGTCAGTGCAGAGAAGCACAGCGTCGGGGGACAGGCACCGGAATGTAAGTATGTAGTGTTTTTTTTTTTTTACGTTTACGCTGGTAACCAGGGTAAACATCGGGTTACTAAGCGCGGCCCTGCGCTTAGTAACCCGATGTTTACCCTGGTTACCAGGGGACTTCGCATAGTTGGTCGCCGGAGAGCTGTCTGTGTGACAGCTGTCCAGCGACCACACAGCGACGCCGCAGCGATCGGGATCGTTGTCTAGATCGCTGCAGCGTCGCTAAATGTGACGGTACCTTTAATTGAGTATAAAGGTACCGTCACACTCAGCGACGCTGCAGCGATATAGACAACGATCCCGATCGCTGCAGCGTCGCTGTTTTGGTCGCTGTAGAGACGTCAAACACCGGCAACAGCTGAACGATGCAGGAGCGATCCAGTGACGTAACGGCGACTCACTTCTCGTTCTCGCTGGTTGTTAGCTCCATGTAAAACATTGCTGGCATCGTTGCTTTTGATGTCAAACATGACGATACACGCCGACCTGATGACCAAATAAAGTTCTGGACTTCTAGCTCCGACCAGCGATGGCACAGCGGGATCCTGATCGCTGATGATGGTGTACAGCTGTGTGGACTCTTGTACATCTTCCACCCTGACGAGGCCGAGTGTAACCGGGCCCTGGTCACAGCCACATGTCACTGGTCCAGACCCCCAGCATAGGAAGGACCCTCTGTGTTCCTAACTACCGGGTGCTACATTTCCCACGTCGTTACCACAGGGTGAAATTCTGCAGCTTTTTAAGTGAAATCCATTAACAAAGTCCACAGAGCTAATGGGGGACAAAGTGCAGCAATTCCCTTTACTAATTGATATAATGCCCCTGTGTTAGAGGAGAGAAGAAGGGCAGGCCCCCAGCAATGCATCCCGTGTGAACAGAGGCCACAGTGTACAGAACCATTTGGGCCCAACTGCACCCTGCAAAAAATATACACGTGCAAAACAAAACATATAAATATATGTAAGGTATTAGTTGATATTCTGGCCATAATATGCGACCTGCGCCAAGGGTCCTTACGTATTGCCAGTCCTACTCTAACATGAGAAACATGAAAATGGTTCTGTACACTGTGGCCTCTGTTCACCCGGGATGCATTTTTAGCACTGGGCCGCCCGCCATAGGGCGTTATTAATAGGCTGGAGCCAGATGCTTGCATTCCTTGTGTGAACACGCCACATACAGAGTATTTTATCTTAGAGCATTGGTGACCACACGGCCAAACCCTTACTGAAGGCTGGCTGTTTCATTAGGTATTGCACCTGTAAGCATCTCTGCCTGGTTTTGGTGTGTTTTCTTGAATTTTTCCTTTTTTGGTGTTTTTTTTAGATTGTCCTCAGTATCGGCCGAGGTGAGAAAGCGGCAGACACCGACCAGGTGAAGAAGGCGGCCCTGATTAATCAGATCTGTTCAATCACACCTCATTGTATGGAGAATAAAATGTAATGCAGTTGAATGGACAGGAAAATGAAGGCGCAAAAATGTAACAAAGATAAAACTAGCAAATTAAACTACTGGTAAACTGTCACCGATATATGTAAAACTGTGTAAAAAATATCTAAAATATAAAAAAAAACACAATAATGGAACCAAATGTAAAACTGTGTAAAAAAAAATATCTAAAATGTAAAAAAACAACAATAATGGAACAAAAAAAAATAGTAAATAACTGTGGGATAAGGTTATGTGCACACGTTCAGGAATGTCTGCAGAATTTTACTGAACAAAACCAGACTTTTTCTGCAGGAAATCCGCTCGAAGTTTTTGTCTCTTTTTTTTGTAGATTTTTCGCATTTTTTTCCCCGGAGCTTAACAATGCAATAATATAGCAGTAAAAACAGGAAAAATCCTCAAAGTTAATGAACATGCTGCGTTTTTTACCGTGATGCGTTTTTTTTTGTGGAAGGAAAAAAAAAACGCAGCATGTGCACAAAAATTGCGGAATGTATTGAAATGATGGGATGCTTATGTAAGCTTTTTTTTTTAGCGTTTTTCCACGAAAAACGGCTGAAAAAACACAAAAAAAACTGAAATTGTGCACATAGCCTAAAAGTCATTGAATGATTTTTTAAGACAGGAGGAAACATAAATGTTATACTGTACAAGTTTATCTATTCTGTTTAAGAATAGTGGAGGATAATTCTAGTTCAACCTGAGAAAATAAAGAGATCAAAAATGTAAAAGAAGAAAAATAAATTTCACAATATAATAATATTTCTTTGATAGAATCCAATTTGTAACGAAAAGATGGAAGTAGATAAAGTGAAATTCAAAATAAAAGTAACTGCATGTAAGTAAAAATCTATCCATCTCCCCTTTATGAACACACAATATAAGAGCTCGGAGCTGGACCCCCGTATTACCCCATGAGAGCCCACCCTGGCAGCAGAGGAGATCATTATGGATCTGTAATGTCCGGTTATTACACATTTCGCGCCTCATCAATGTAGAAAGCGACTGTGTCTCTTGCTAGACTTTTTGGTCCTGGAGATCTCCTGAGATCTGGGGATCTCTCCTTAGTGTAATGTATCATTAGAGGAATTATCAGTAATTACCGGGACCAGCGAGAACTGCGGATATGGAGACATACGGGGGCTCTGCCCTCAGAGGATATCAGGCTGCTATTGATCTGGAAATAATTGTATACAATTTATCTGATGTGATCTGCATGTGATTGGTAAAGACGGTAATAATAATAATAATAATAATAATAATAATAATAATAATAGTATAATAATACATTAGTATTTTAAAGCAATTCTCTAAATTGTGCTCACATCCTATACATTATCTATCCAATCACTATTTATCCATCTATAGGTGAAGACAGATAAGCAGATAAAGAGGAAATGGATAGATCTAGATCATAGATTAATAGATACATATGACATGTAGAGTTAGACACTGATTATTTCCATCTCCTTTTCACATCACTTGATGGCGATTATTCATTGATATCAGATATGTGAGATGCAGAGTTGGATCCATAGATAAGTCGATAATCAGTGAGATATGAGATCCATTAATAATTACCAGCTGAATATGAGCTGTATACATAGATGAGCAGATCCCAGAATCCTGCGCCCGTGGACGGGTGGATCACAGGTCGGTATATAGACACGTGGATATAGAGATAATTATGGAGTCATTACAGGTGTCCTGTTTCCCCTGGATTTTGGGGCCGGCTGGGGGAGGTTGTAGGAGGCTTTGCCCCATGGTCGTTTCCTCTCCTCTCGGGGGCAGTGTGGGGTCTGTGTGCCGAGCCCACTCTTCCACTCTCAGTGCTGATCTCTGCTCTGGGCTATTCACATGCTAATAGTGTATTTACATTTCACAGAGCGCAGCTCTGGATATAAGGGGGCTCAGAGCTCAGGACCCTACATTCTCCAGCAGAGATCACCTGCTCCTGGTTCTTCACC
This sequence comes from Ranitomeya imitator, assembly GCF_032444005.1. Taxonomy (NCBI): domain Eukaryota; kingdom Metazoa; phylum Chordata; class Amphibia; order Anura; family Dendrobatidae; genus Ranitomeya; species Ranitomeya imitator. The sequence continues at coordinate 404,475 of NW_027194022.1, forward strand.
ACCTGAGGATACTTTGCCTTCTCCCTGCCATCATGCAGCCTACTCCCATCTTCCCAGGACTTGGCCATCACTTGGCTCAGGCTCCTGCTCTGCCAGCGGCCATTCAGGACCAGGCAACACCCAAGAAAGCCTTTGATATTGATTCCCTACTATCCAGGGAGGACAGACCGGCTCCCCGAGTGATTGTGGAGGAACCTGGATGGCAGATGCCTCCTGCTCCCCATGGCTGCTCCTATGGGGCCATGTCCTACTCTCCAGTGTGGCTCTACCAACCTGCAGCCTTCCCCGGCTATGTTCAGCCCCAGCAGCATTATGGACCACTCAGTGGAGGGTGCAGATGTCCGTACCCCCTGTGCAGCCACAGAGGCGAGTCCACACTCCTCATCTTGTTATATTAATCTTATCTAATAACTCATTTTTGGTGCTAATAATCTTTACATAAAGTTGGTTAGATCAGGAGAGATGTGGATTTTTCTTCAGATTGATTGCTGAGACTTGTATTTCTCACATCAGGATAGTTATCTTGGATCTCACTTGTAGAAGTTGTAGCTCAGTTTGCTCCAGTCCTGGATTCCCGCCTTCCTTCCTTCTTTTTTACCTTTGGTAACATCGCCACCTTCTGTTTCTTCCAGGATATATGTCCTTCACCAAATGTCCCATAGAATCTCTACCCTGCAAGACGGGACCCTCCAAACCGAAGAGAATTAGGACGGTCTTCACTACAGAGCAGCTAGAAAGACTTGAGCAAGACTTCCTAAAGCAGCAGTACATGGTGGGGACAGAACGAGTTGACCTGGCTGCCTCGCTTGGCCTTACGGAAACCCAGGTAAGAACTCGCACATGAACCTTGACTGTTCTCAACTTGAACCCTTTTGGATTTGGCAGTGCATTTAGTTTTAGTTGAGAATTTGTGCTTTGTAAAAAATTTAAAATTTATGGGTCACTGTGCTATAAGTAAGGAGTCTCACAGTTTCTTCAGATCTCAGTTCTCAACAATGTCTTCTCCTTTTTTCACAGGTAAAGGTCTGGTTCCAGAATCGCCGCATAAAATGGAGGAAAGAAAGTTTGGAACAAAAGAAGGCCAAACAGTCCCAGTTTGGAGTGGTTCCGGAAGAGCCACCTGGCTCAGACTCCACAGAAGAGAGGGAGATTGAAGCAGAGGATGAGGTGGATAAGACGCAGTAGATCTCCACCAACTTATTTTTTTTCTTGACAATTAGGGAAGAGTCAGACGGCCATATGACTTAAATTGGGATAGCAGTGCTACATTTGGACTGGCCAGTGGTTCTTCCAACCATGCATTTCTATGCAGCTGTTACATGAGCGTCAGGAGAGCCACCGAGTCTGACTCTTCCCTAAGTCTGGAGGACTCTAAAGACTACTACAGGATGATGAAATCCTTATTTGCCAAAAAATACCATGGACAATGAGACCCAAAGAACTAGTCACTTTAAGCACAAAGGAAATCTTTGTAAAAGCATAAATATAATTGTCCTCCAACCATGAAGACTCCAAGCAAGAGTTGTGTGACTTCTTCATCTCTGTATGTGTGGTAGACCTCTTGGAGCTTGGATAACACATTGGTGTCCTATTTTGTAGACCGTTTGGACATCTCGGAACAATGAAATGGAGGACTTTATGTTCCTTCTACCATCTTCCGTAAATGAAAAGTTATCTTTAAACTTTTCGTTTGCGGTATCATTTTAGGACAAGGGTTTGGTTATTGAACAAAGATCTTCCTGAGCCACTCATTGGCAGGAACTATGGCGCAGTACATATGATTTGTCCCTCATCTTACTGTGGCCGTTTTTAGTAACTATGTTACTGCTATTACCTATTATACTTGCGTTGTCTCAATGCATCATGAACTATTCTTTTTGCAGCAGAGTCTAGTAACCCAGGACCTGGTTTGTGGATTTCTTCACATTTTAGCCTTTAATACTATCAGTACTGGGGTACTTGGCTCTGCCTGTATAATATGAATACCCCTCCCCCACCTTCTGATTGTCTGGAGACTGTGCAGGCCATCCCCTGTCCTATCATACATCTTAGCCCCTATGACGGCTTGTGAAGGACCATTATTATATTTTATATTGGACATTATTTTATTTAAATGACATGTTTTATACTTGTATTTATTCTATGGTTTTAAATAAAGATTTTTTTATGCTATTATTACAAAATTATCTCTGTGGTCAATCTCTTCTTGAAGCGCTTGTTGTCATGTATCTTATTATAAAACTCTTAATCATAAAAACATTAAAGATTAACCGAACATTTTTTTATTTAGTTATAAAGCTGTGTATTAAACTATATTATACACCTCTCACCCCCCCAAAAAAAAAAAATTGGAGAAACTGAAGGTATATTATAGTTGTAGGAACTATCAATAGATATTTTGGGGAGTGAAGGACTCAGTAAACCTGTGCAAATGTGAGATTTGCCTCTAGGGTACATTGGACCTCAGGGTGGTTCTTCCGATAACATGGGCCGCGCTTAGTAACCCGATGTTTACCCTGGTTACCAGCGTAAACGTAAAAAAACCAAACACTACATACTTACATTCTGTGTCTGTCCTCCGGCGCTCTGCTTTCTTCTGCACTGTCAGCGCCGGTCAGCCGGAAAGCACAGCGGTGACGTCACCGCTGTGCTCTGCTTTCCGGCTGGCCGGCGCTCACAGCCAGTGCAGAGAAGCAGAGCGCCGGGGGACAGACACGGACTTTAAGTATGTAGTGTTTTTTTTTTTTTAGGTTTATGCTGGTAACCAGGATAAACATTGGGTTACTAAGTGCGGCCCTGCGCTTAGTAACCCGATGTTTACCCTGGTTACCAGTGAAGACATCGCTGAATCGGTGTCACACACGCCAATTCAGCGATGTCTGCGGGAGGTCCAATGACGAAATAAAGTTCTGGACCTTCTGCGCTGACCAACGATGTCACAGCAGGATCCAGATCGCTGCTGCCTGTCAAACTGAATGATATCGCTAGCCAGGACGCTGCAACGTCACGGATCGCTAGCGATATCGTTCAGTGTGACGGTACCTTTACCCTGCAGCTCTGAAGTGGAAGGTCCACACCAAGGGCTTCATCTACATGTGTATTATCTCCAGTGTCTGAACAGAGCTCTACACTGGGGAGGAGCAGACCCCACAGGAGTCTCTGAGACTTGATCTTCTAGCAGATAAGTAACAGTAGTAGATAGGCCATCTGCACACATTCAGGTTTTTACGCGTTTTTTTCACGTTTTTTCGTGCTAAAAACGCTATAAAAACTCATTAAAACGCATACATTATGCATTCTATCATTTAGAATGCATTCTGCATGTTTTGTGCACATGGATGCGTTTTTTTCCGCGAAAAAAATGCATCGTGGTAAAAAAATGAGCATGTTCATTATTTTTGCGGCTTTTCTGCGTTTTTCCCGCAATTCTATGCATTTGGGAAAAAACGCACCAAAAACGCATCAAAATCGCGGTAAAATCGTGGTAAAAACGCATGCGGATTTCTGGCAGAAATGTCCGGTTTTTTGTCAGGAAAATTTCTGCAAGAAATCCTGACGTGTGCACATACCCTTAGAGATGTGAGTGTGAAGCCCATCATTGTAGGAGCGCTCTGGACGGAACTAGTAGACACCATTTTATTTTTAAGGGCTCATACCCATCAGCATGAATGAAATCATTATGAGGTTGTTCCTGAAAAGTCAGACAAGTGTCATGAAAGTGGCATGCGATTGTCTTGTGAGTCCAATGCAAATTTCCTCTCCTAGCATCTGTCCGACCTCTGAACGACATGCGTATGCAATCCGCAGACAATGTCATTTTAGCATTAGCTTTTACCTAGTTATTCTCTGTCATTTAATGATAGTTTTCAAAGTACTTATTCTTCAATACATGTATAGATAGAAATATGTGGGTGACATATATAGTTAGTACAATGTGTGTGTAACTTACTTTACATGTTTTTAATAAATCAATAAATTACTGAAAAAAATGGCATGGGATTCCCCAAAAAATGTAAGCAGCAGAGGAAAAGTGACAGCTAGGGGCTGAACTAGATGTTTCTAGTCTGGGAAGGGGTCATACACATGGAACTTCCCAGGCTATTATCAACTCACAGCTGTATGCTTAGCCTTTACTGGTCATCAAAAAAGTGACATGGGGTCCCCTATAATTATTAACCAGCAAAGGCTTGGTAGACAGCTGCGGGCTGATCTTAACCTTGAGGCCATGGATATTGGCCCCCTCCCAGACTAAAAACATCATCTGTCAACCGCCCCAGACATGGTGCATTCACAAGATGCGCTTGCATCCTTTCTTCCACTTGCCCTTGTGTGGCAGCAAGTGGAATAATAGTATTGGGGTTGTTGTTAGCTTTGCTTTGCCAGCTGACATCATGCCCGGTAGTTAGTAAAGGAGAAGTGTCTATAAGACACCCCATTACTAACCCCATAGTCACATTGTAAATAAAAACACTCAGAATAAAGTCCTTTCATTGAAATAAAGACACTGACACATTTCTTTGAAATAAAAATTAAAAAAGGAAAGTTATACTCACCTTTACGCCTAATCCACTGAAGCCCATGTCACACAAGACCTTCAGGGAGGACAAAAAGCTGCTAAAAGAGCTAAAATTAGGGGCAGACACCAGGAAAAGTGGCATCAATTGACCCATCAGCTGCGCTATAAATAAAAAAATGTAAAAAAAAAAAATGATGTGGGTTCCCCTGCATTTTTGATAAACAGCAAGACAAAACTGACAGCTGCAACCCCCGAACTGTCAGCTTTAGCAGAGCTGGTTATCAAGAACAGAAGGGTCCCCGAGCTGTTTTATTTTTCAAATAAATAATTAAAAAAAGGAATGTCCTCCCCCATTTTTGACAACATGCCAAGCTAAAGCTGACAGCTGACGGCTTGTATTTTCAGGCTGGTAAGGGGCCATGGATATTGGCCCCTCAGCCTAAGGCCGGCTTCACACTCAGCGTATGAAAATACGGTCCGTATATTACGGCCGTAATACGCTGAAAAGTCCCGAAAATAGTGGTCCGTATGTCATCCGTAGGGCAGGGTGTGTCAGCGTTTTTTGCGCATGGCATCCTCCGTATGGCATCCGTACTGCGTGGTTTTCTCGCAGGCCTGCAAAACCAACATACCGCTATAGAAGTGATCCATGTGTCCCACAAAGAAAAAAAAAAATAAAAATATATATATATATATATATATATATATATATATATATATATATATATATATATATATATATATATATAATCAGTAGACACATATATGTATATATATTAATATTTATTCCAGCGCTACAGCTTGAAAGCCGGTAATTCAATTACCGGCTTTTTCTTTCTCCTTCCTAAAACCCGACATGATTTGAGACATGGTTTACATACAGTAAACCATGTCTTCTCTCCATTTTTTTGCAGATTCCACACTACTAATGTCAGTAGTGTGTATCTGCAAAATTTGACCGTTCTAGCTCTTAAAATAAAGGGTTAAATGGCGGAAAAAATTGGCGTGGGCTCCCGCGCAATTTTCTCCACCAGAGTAGTAAAGCCAGTGACTGAGGGCAGATATTAATAGCCTGGAGAGGGTCCACGGTTATTGGCCCCCCCCTGGCTAAAAATACCTGCCCCCAGCCACCCCAGAAAAGGCAGATCTGGAAGATGCGCCTATTCTGGCACTTGGCCACTCTCTTCCCATTCCCGTGTAGCAGTGGGATATGGGGTAATGAAGGGTTAATGCCACCTTGCTATTGTGAGGTGACATTAAGCCTAATTAATAATGGAGAGGCGTCAATTATGACACCTATCCATTATTAATCCAATTGTAGTAAAGGGTTAAATAAAACTAACACATTATTTAAAATTATTTTAATGAAATAAAAACAATGGTTGTTAGAGTATTTTATTCTACGCCCAATCCAGTCACTGAAGACCCTCGTTCTGTAAGTAAAAAGACATAATAAACCAACAATATCCTTACCCTCCGCAGATCTGTAACGTCCAACGATGTAAATCCATCTGAAGGGGTTAAAACATTTTGCAGCAAGGAGTACCGCTAATGCAGGCTGCTCCTTGATGCAAAACCCCGGGGAATGAGGCTAAATATAGATCAATGATCTATATTTAGCTTCATTTGCAGTGAGGCGCCCTCTGCTGGCTGTTCATAGATCGTGGGAACTTACCTAGAAAGCTCCCAGGCCAAGTGCCAGAATAGGCGCATCTTCCAGATGTGCCTTTTCTGGGGTGGCTGGGGGCAGGTGTTTTTAGCCAGGGGGGGGCCAATAACTGTGGACCCTCTCCAGGCTATTAATATCTGCCCTCAGTCACTGGCTTTACTACTCTGGCGGAGAAAATTGCGCGGCAGCCCACGCCAATTTTTTCCGCCATTTAACCCTTTATTTTAAGAGCTAGGACGGCCAAATTTTGCAGATACACACTACTAACATTAGTAGTGTGGAATCTGCAAAAAAAATGGAGAGAAGACATGGTTTACTGTATGTAAACCATGTCTCAAATCATGTCGGGTTTAGGAAGGAGAAAGAAAAAGCCGGTAATTGAATTACCGGCTTTCAAGCTGTATAGCGCTGGAATAAATATTAATATATATACATATATGTGTCTCACTGACATATATATATATACCTATTCTATGTGTACACATTTATTCTACCTATTGGACTGTAAGCTGTCAGTGTGATTTTACTGTACACCGCACTGAATTGCCGGCTTTTCTCTCTAACAGCGCTGCGTATTTCTCGCAAGTCACACTGCTTGTCCGTGTGTAATCCGTATTTTTCACGCTTCCATAGACTTTCATTGGCGTATTTCTTGCGCAGTACGGTGACAAACGCAGCATGCTGCGATTTTGTACGGCCGTAGAAAGCCGTATAATACTGATCAGTAAAATACGGCAGATAGGAGCAGGGGCATAGAGAATAATTGTGCCGTATTTTTTGCGAGTTTTACGGACGTAGTTTCTGCGCTCTTACGTCCGTAAAACTCGCAAGTGTGAAGCCGGCCTAAAAATAGTAGCCCGCAGGCAATCCAGAAAAGGTGCATATATTAGGCCGGCCTCACACTAGCGTGTTTCACGGAGGTAGAGAGGTGCTGAATATACGGATTGCATACGGTACAATGCTTCTCTATGGCCCAGCTCCTAGCTGCCGTATTTTACTGATCCGTATTATACGGTCTTCTACGGCCGTAGAAAAACGCAGCAGGCTGCGTTTGTCACCGTATTGTGCAAAAAATACACCAATGAAAGTCTATGGGGGTGAGAAAAATATGGATTACACACGGACCAACTGTGTGACTTGTGAGAAATACGCAGCGGTGTTCTAGCGAAAAGTCGGTTATTCAGTGCGGTGTACAGTAACATCACACTGACAGGTTAGAATAGAATAGCTAACAAAGGTCTACACATAGTATAGGGGTGCATATTTATATATATATATATATATATATCATTGAGTTGGAGCGCCCCCAGACGCAGGGCCGTGGGATACTCGGTATCGGGCCTCTCTGCCTCGGTCCTGGGGTTGTCACGGTGGCTAGACCCGGTCCGTGACCCTGCTCAGGGGCATCCAATGAAAGGTGATGGTGCATGGTGCAAGACACGATGAATAACGAGGACGCAGGGTTGCAGTCTCTTTACCTTTTTACTGAAGGCTTCGGGATCCGCAATCCAGAGCACTGCTAACGGGGCTGGCTGAGACCAGCCGGTCCAAAGGCACATCCAGAGTTCCCTTTGCAGGTGGAAATCAGTGCCTACCTCCTAGCGCCTGTGTGTTGTAGTCCTTCCCTGCTGAGCACCACGGGATAGTCCTCACAACTGTCGTGTCTGTTGTCGATGTTCTCTCTCTCTCTCTCTCCGTCCCCCAGATGATATGGCTAGGACGCACCCGTATGATGGGTAGGCCTGGAGTTATTCTGGGACCCTAGAGATGCCCCTCTCCCACAATTGCCTCCTATGTCTGTTTAGGTGATTTAGGCGAGACAGCCAACCTATAATTAACTGTCCTGCCGCTGTTCGAAGTAATGCGTAGAGTCTGTTACTTCCTCGGTGCTCCGGCCACCGGCTACGCACCTCAGAAGGATGTTGCCACGGTCTTAAGGGCCTACTGTATCCTCACCCATCCCTTGTAGATTGTGAGCCTTCGCGGGCAGGGTCCTCAGTCCTCCTGTACCAGTTATGACTTGTATTGTTTAAGATTATTGTACTTGTTTTTATTATGTATACCCCTCCTCACATGTAAAGTGCCATGGAATAAATGGTGCTATAATAATAATAATAATAATAATAATAATAATAATAATAATAATAATAATGGCACAACTCCTTCTGGTTCTATCTCCTTCGTGCTATGATCTCGCTTCTCACTTCTCCACAATATACTTCGCTTCGTGTCCTTTCTTGAGATGCCACCGCAAGGTAGTGCCGGCACGGCTCTGTAACAATCTGTCCTTTTTCTAGGCCGCTCTCAGGATCCCACTCCTGACAGGTCCTCTCTCGACTTCTCCCGGGCTGCTTTCTGCCCAACCCCCAGTTTTACCAGAGTGTGAGGAGTGGCCTACTGGATAGAACCACCCCCCCTGGTGGCCGGAGTGTGAAGTGTAATGTGTGACTGTGATACCTGGTCAGGTGAACTCCTTTAGTGCAATCAGACGTAACATCACTCCCCTTAGTGGCAGAGCGACATGACTGCAACGACCAGGACTATGGGGCGCTGCACTCCTCCCCCCCCCGGTTAAATCCAGTACTCCCGGACTGGGAATAGAAGAATAACAATACATGTTAGTAGAAAACACACAAAATTTTGAAATACTATGAACAAGTAAATATAACAGTGCTTCCCGTTATAGGAGGTGAGGACGCTTGAACGTTGCAAAAGGTTGGTCATGCATAGTTCATGACTATCAGTTCAGTAGGTGCAACCTTGAAACAGCAGGGACCCCGGGTAAACAAAGGGGTCCCTGTGAAAGTTTTGGAGCAATTCACTGTCCATCACTCCATTGTCCATTTTTAAACCTGTAACAAAGATATTTACACAAACATTTTCAACCAAATGGCAACTATCATTAGTATCTCCAAGTTTTGTAGCGAAGTGGATTTTTCTATCTTCAGGCTAGCTAGTTTCTTAGGCTGTGCCGAGTTGCCTAGGTAGTTGTTAGGCGCAATCCACAGCCGCTTTTAGTTGTGTTTAGGATAGGATCAGGTGTGCAGTCTACAGAGTTTCCACGTCTCAGAGCTCGTTCTTGTATTTTTGGGTATTTGTCAGATCACTGTGTGCGCTCTGATCGCTAAGCACACTGTGTTTCTGGATTGCCTTCATAACACCTGTCATTAGCAAACATAACAGTACAAGGAGCCCAAACTAATGATTCTCAATAGAGGGAAAGAAAAAGTTCTGACATCATTTTTTTTTTTTTTTCTGCTCTGTGTTCACTTTTTTTTTTTTTTTCCCCTAGACATTTGGGTGATTCTGGACACGTGTGGACATGGATATTCAGGGTCTGTGCTCTTCAATGGATAATCTCGTTATAAATGTACAAAAAATTCAAGATACTATTGATCAGAAATCTATGTTAGAACCAAGAATTCCTATTCCTGATTTGTTTTTTGGAGATAGAACTAAGTTTCTAAGTTTCAAAAATAATTGTAAGCTATTTCTGGCCTTGAAACCTCATTCTTCTGGTAATCCTATTCAACAGGTTTTGATTATTATTTCTTTTTTGCGCGGCGACCCTCAAGACTGGGCATTTTCACTTGCGCCAGGAGACCCTGCATTGAGTAGTGTCGATGCGTTTTTCCTGGCGCTCGGATTGCTGTACGATGAGCCTAATTCAGTGGATCAGGCTGAGAAAAATTTGCTGGCTTTGTGCCAGGGTCAGGATGATATAGAAGTATATTGTCAGAAATTTAGGAAATGGTCAGTACTCACTCAGTGGAATGAATCTGCGCTGGCAGCTTTGTTCAGAAAGGGTCTCTCTGAGGCTCTTAAGGATGTCATGGTGAGATTTCCTATGCCTGCTGGTTTGAATGAGTCTTTGTCTTTGGCCATTCAGATAGGTCGACGCTTGCGCGAGCGTAAATCTGTGCACCATTTGGCGGTACTGCCTGAGGTTAAACCTGAGCCTATGCAGTGCGATAGGACTATGACTAGAGTTGAACGGCAGGAATACAGACGTCTGAATGGTCTGTGTTTCTACTGTGGTGATTCCACTCATGCTATTTCTGATTATCCTAAGCGCACTAAGCGGTCCGCTAGGTCTGCCGTCATTGGTACTGTACAGTCCAAATTCCTTCTGTCCATTACCTTGATATGCTCTTTGTCGTCGTTTTCTGTCATGGCGTTTGTGGATTCGGGCGCTGCCCTGAATCTGATGGATTTGGATTATGCTAAACGTTGTGGGTTTTTCTTGGAGCCTTTGCGGTGTCCTATTCCATTGAGAGGAATTGATGCTACACCTTTGGCCAAGAATAAACCTCAATACTGGGCCCAGCTGACCATGTGCATGGCTCCTGCACATCAGGAAGTTATTCGCTTTCTGGTGTTGCATAATCTGCATGATGTGGTCAATCGAGAGTTGCTGGCCATGAAGTGGGCATTCGAGGAGTGGCGTCATTGGCTTGAAGGAGCTAAGCATCGCGTGGTGGTATTGACTGATCATAAGAACTTGACTTATCTCGAGTCTGCCAAGCGCTTGAATCCTAGACAGGCCCGTTGGTCGTTATTTTTTGCCCGCTTCGACTTTGTGATTTCGTACCTTCCAGGCTCTAAAAATGTGAAGGCGGATGCTCTGTCTAGGAGTTTTGTGCCCGACTCTCCGGGTTTATCTGAGCCAGCGGGTATTCTCAAGGAAGGAGTCATTGTGTCTGCCATCTCCCCTGATTTGCGGCGGGTGCTGCAAAAATTTCAGGCGAATAAACCTGATCGTTGTCCAGCAGAGAAACTGTTCGTCCCTGATAGGTGGACTAATAAACTTATCTCTGAACTTCATTGTTCGGTGTTGGCTGATCATCCTGGAATCTTTGGTACCAGAGAGTTAGTGGCTAGATCCTTCTGGTGGCCATCTCTGTCACGGGATGTACGTACTTTTGTGCAGTCCTGTGGGATTTGTGCTAGGGCTAAGCCCTGCTGTTCTCGTGCCAGTGGGTTGCTTTTGCCCTTGCCAGTCCCAAAGAGGCCTTGGACACATATTTCGATGGATTTCATTTCTGACCTTCCCGTTTCTCAAAAGATGTCAGTCATTTGGGTGGTCTGTGATCGCTTTTCTAAAATGGTCCATCTGGTGCCCTTGGCTAAATTGCCTTCCTCCTCTGATTTGGTACCTTTGTTCTTTCAGCATGTGGTTCGGTTGCATGGCATTCCTGAGAATATTGTTTCTGACAGAGGTTCCCAGTTTGTTTCAAGGTTTTGGCGAGCCTTTTGTGGTAGGATGGGCATTGACCTATCCTTTTCCTCGGCTTTCCATCCTCAGACTAATGGCCAGACCGAACGAACCAATCAGACCTTGGAAACATATCTGAGATGTTTTGTTTCTGCAGACCAGGATGATTGGGTGTCCTTTTTGCCGTTGGCTGAGTTCGCCCTTAATAATCGGGCCAGCTCGGCTACCTTGGTTTCTCCATTTTTTTGCAATTCTGGGTTCCATCCTCGTTTCTCTTCAGGACAGGTTGAGTCTTCGGACTGTCCTGGTGTGGATTCTGTGGTGGATAGGTTGCAGCAGATCTGGACTCAGGTAGTGGACAATTTGATCTTGTCCCAGGAGAAAGCTCAACTTTTCGCTAATCGCAGACGCCGTGTGGGTCCCCGACTTCGTGTTGGGGATCTGGTTTGGTTATCTTCTCGTCATATTCCTATGAAGGTTTCCTCTCCTAAATTTAAACCTCGTTTTATTGGTCCATATAGGATTTCTGAGGTTCTCAATCCTGTGTCTTTTCGTTTGACCCTCCCAGACTCCTTTTCCATACATAATGTATTCCATAGGTCGTTGTTGCGGAGATACGTGGCACCTATGGTTCCATCTGTTGAGCCTCCTGCCCCGGTTTTGGTGGAGGGGGAATTGGAGTATATTGTGGAGAAGATTTTGGATTCTCGTGTTTCTAGACGGAAACTCCAGTATCTGGTTAAATGGAAGGGTTATGCTCAGGAAGATAATTCCTGGGTTTTTGCCTCTGATGTTCATGCTTCCGATCTTGTTCGTGCCTTTCATGCGGCTCATCCTGGTCGGCCTGGGGGCTCTGGTGAGGGTTCGGTGACCCCTCCTCAAGGGGGGGGTACTGTTGTGAATTCTGTGGCTGAATTCACTCCTGTGGTCACAAGTGGTACTGCAGCTTCTGAGCTTCCTCCCTCAGGTGTTCTGGTGAGCTCGTTAACTGCTTCATTACTTAACTCCGCCTGATGCTGCTATCCTTGCTCCTTGTCAATGTTTCAGTGTTGGATCTGAGCTTCTCCTGATTGTTCCTGTGACCTGCTGCTCTGTATAGCTAAGTGCTTTTTGCTTTTTTGTTGCTTTTTTTCTGTCCAGCTTGTCTTTTGTTTTGCTGGAAGCTCTGAGACGCAAAGGGTGTACCGCCGTGCCGTTAGTTCGGCACGGTGGGTTTTTTTGCCCCCTTTGCGTGGTTTGCTTTAGGGTTTTTTGTAGACTGCAAAATTCGCTTTACTGTCCTCGCTCTGTCCTAGAATATCGGGCCCCACTTTGCTGAATCTATTTCATCCCTACGTTTTGTCTTTTCATCTTACTCACAGTCATTATATGTGGGGGGCTGCCTTTTCCTTTGGGGTATTTCTCTGGGGCAAGTCAGGCCTATTTTTCTATCTTCAGGCTAGCTAGTTTCTTAGGCTGTGCCGAGTTGCCTAGGTAGTTGTTAGGCGCAATCCACAGCCGCTTTTAGTTGTGTTTAGGATAGGATCAGGTGTGCAGTCTACAGAGTTTCCACGTCTCAGAGCTCGTTCTTGTATTTTTGGGTATTTGTCAGATCACTGTGTGCGCTCTGATCGCTAAGCACACTGTGTTTCTGGATTGCCTTCATAACACCTGTCATTAGCAAACATAACAGGCTCCCAGCCCCACGTTGCTGGCATCCGTATACAATACAAATGGTTGATCATATTCAGGGTAGGCCAGTACCTCTTCTCCCATCAGCACCAACTTTAAGCAGGTGAACGATCCTTCCAGTCCATCGTTCCAATCAAATGGGGTATTCTTACCCTTGGGTTTCTTGGATTGGCTCACCAACAGGTCTTGCAACGGCGCGGCCTTCTTGGTGAAGTCCTTGATAAACCTCCGGTAGTAGCCCACCAACCCGAGGAACTGCCGGACTTCATGGAGGTTACCGGGCTTCGGCCAGTCCTTGATCACTTTGACCTTGTCGGGGTCTGGGGCCACTCCTTCGGCACTCACTACATGGCCCAGGTACTGCACTTTAGGTTTTAGCAGATGGCATTTGGACGGTTTCGCCTTTAAGCCAAAGTTGGACAGAGCTTCAAACACCTCGGCCAGGTGCTTCAAATGGTCTTCATAGGTCTTAGAGAAGACAATGACATATATAGATATAGCAGCACGGTTTCAAAGTTCTTGTGTCCCAGACAGCACTCCATCATCCTCTGGAACGTCCCCTGTTATGAAAGGCAATTCAGAATCACAATGGACATGGAGGTCAGAGCACATAAAGTGAACTGACAATAACCCAAAATAATAGAACGAGCTCTGAGACGTGGGAACTCTGTAGACCGCAATCCCTAAGCCTATCAAACCACACTAAAGGTAGCCGTGGAGCGCTCCTGACCAGAACCTAGGCGCCTCGTCACAGCCTGAGAAACTAGCTAATCCTGAAGATAGAAAAATAAGCCTACCTTGCCTCAGAGAAATTCCCCAAAGGAAAAGGCAGCCCCCCACATATAATGACTGTGAGTAAGATGAAAACACAAACAGAGATGAAACAGATTTAGCAAAGTGAGGCCCGACTAGCTGAACAGAACGAGGATCGGGAAGATAACTTTGCGGTCAGCACAAAAACCTATAAAAAACCACGCAGAGGGGACAAAAAGACCCTCCGCACCGACTAACGGTACGGAGGTGGTCCCTCTGCGTCTCAGAGCTTCCAGCAGGCGAGAAAACCCAATAAAGCAAGCTGGACAGAAAAATAGCAACAAAATAACATAAGCAAAACTTAGCTTTGCAGAGCAGCAGGCCACAGGAATGATCCAGGGAAAAAACAAGTCCCACACTGAAACATTGACAGGAAGCATAGATCAAAGCATCAGGTGGAGTTAAGTAGAGAAGAAGCTAACGAGCTCACCAGATCACCTGAGGGAGGAAACTCAGAAGCTGCAGTACCACTTTCCTCCACAAACGGAAGATCCCAGAGAGAATCTGTCGAAGTACCACTTGTGACCACAGGAGTGAACTCTGCCACAGAATTCACAACAGTACCCCCCCCTTGAGGAGGGGTCACCGAACCCTCATCAGAGCCCCCAGGCCGACCAGGATGAGCCACATGAAAGGCACGAACAAGATCGGGAGCATGGACATCAGAGGCAAAAACCCAGGAATTATCCTCCTGAGCATAACCCTTCCATTTAACCAGATACTGGAGTTTCCGTCTTGAAACACGAGAATCCAAAATCTTCTCCACAATATACTCCAATTCCCCCTCCACCAAAACCGGGGCAGGAGGCTCAACAGATGGAACCATAGGTGCCACGTATCTCCGCAACAATGACCTATGGAATACGTTATGTATGGAAAAAGAATCTGGAAGGGTCAGACGAAAAGACACAGGATTAAGAACCTCAGAAATCCTATACGGACCAATAAAACGAGGTTTAAACTTAGGAGAGGAAACCTTCATAGGAATATGACGAGAAGATAACCAAACCAGATCCCCAACACGAAGTCGGGGACCCACACGGCGTCTGCGATTAGCGAAAAGTTGAGCCTTCTCCTGGGACAAGGTCAAATTGTCCACTATCTGAGTCCAGATCTGTTGCAACCTGTCCACCACAGTATCCACACCAGGACAGTCCGAAGACTCAACCTGTCCAGAAGAGAAACGAGGATGGAACCCAGAATTGCAGAAAAACGGTGAAACCAAGGTAGCCGAGCTGGCCCGATTATTAAGGGCGAACTCAGCCAAAGGCAAAAAGGACACCCAGTCATCCTGATCAGCAGAAACAAAGCACCTCAGATATGTTTCCAAGGTCTGATTGGTTCGCTCGGTCTGGCCATTAATCTGAGGATGGAAAGCCGAGGAAAAAGACAAGTCAATGCCCATCCTACCACAAAAGGCTCGCCAAAACCTCGAAACAAACTGGGAACCTCTGTCAGAAACAATATTCTCTGGAATGCCATGCAAACGAACCACATGCTGGAAGAACAAAGGCACCAAATCAGAGGAGGAAGGCAATTTAGACAAGGGTACCAGATGGACCATCTTAGAAAAGCGATCACAGACCACCCAAATGACTGACATCTTTTGAGAAACGGGAAGGTCAGAAATAAAATCCATAGAGATAAGTGTCCAAGGCCTCTTCAGGACCGGCAAGGGCAAAAGCAACCCACTGGCACGAGAACAGCAGGGCTTAGCCCGAGCACAAATCCCACAGGACTGCACAAAAGCACG
This sequence comes from Ranitomeya imitator, assembly GCF_032444005.1. Classification (NCBI taxonomy): domain Eukaryota; kingdom Metazoa; phylum Chordata; class Amphibia; order Anura; family Dendrobatidae; genus Ranitomeya; species Ranitomeya imitator. Next base: position 420,112 of record NW_027194022.1, read on the forward strand.
CACATCCCGCGACAGAGGGCCACCAAAAGGATCTAGCCACTAACTCTGGTACCAAAGATTCCAGGATGACCAGCCAACACCGAACAATGAAGTTCAGAGATAACTCTATTCGTCCACCTATCAGGGACAAACAGTTTCTCCGCTGGGCAACGATCAGGTTTATTAGCCTGAAATTTTTGCAGCACCCGCCGCAAATCAGGGGAGATGGCAGACACAATTACTCCTTCCTTGAGGATACCCGCCGGCTCAGATAAACCCGGAGAGTCGGGTACAAAACTCCTAGACAGAGCATCCACCTTCACATTTTTAGAGCCCGGAAGGTACGAATTCACAAAGTCAAAACGGGCAAAAAACAACGACCAACGAGCTTGTCTAGGATTCAAGCGCTTGGCAGACTCGAGATAAGTCAAGTTCTTATGATCAGTCAATACCACCACGCGATGCTTAGCTCCTTCAAGCCAATGACGCCACTCCTCGAATGCCCACTTCATGGCCAGCAACTCTCGGTTGCCCACAACATAATTACGCTCAGCAGGCGAAAACTTCCTGGAAAAGAAAGCGCATGGTTTCATCACTGAGCAACCAGAACCTCTCTGCGACAAAACAGCCCCCTGCTCCAATCTCAGAAGCATCAACCTCGACCTGGAACGGAAGAGAAACATCTGGTTGACACAACACAGGGGCAGAAGAAAAACAACGCTTCAACTCTTGAAAAGCTTCCACAGCAGCAGAAGACCAATTGACCACATCAGCACCCTTCTTGGTCAAATCGGTCAATGGTTTAGCAATACTAGAAAAATTGCAGATGAAGCGACGATAAAAATTAGCAAAGCCCAGGAACTTTTGCAGACTTTTCAGAGATGTCGGCTGAGTCCAATCATGGATGGCTTGGACCTTAACAGGATCCATCTCGATAGTAGAAGGGGAAAAGATGAACCCCAAAAATGAAACCTTCTGCACACCAAAGAGACACTTTGATCCCTTCACAAACAAAGAATTAGCATGCAGGACCTGAAAAACCGTTCTGACCTGCTTCACATGAGACTCCCAATCATCCGAGAAGATCAAAATGTCATCCAAGTACACAATCAGGAATTTATCCAGGTACTCTCGGAAGATGTCATGCATAAAGGACTGAAACACTGATGGAGCATTGGCAAGTCCGAACGGCATCACGAGATACTCAAAATGACCCTCGGGCGTATTAAATGCAGTTTTCCATTCATCACCTTGCTTAATTCGCACCAGATTATACGCACCACGAAGATCTATCTTTGTGAACCAACTAGCCCCCTTAATCCGAGCAAACAGATCAGATAACAATGGCAAGGGGTACTGAAATTTAACCGTGATCTTATTAAGAAGGCGGTAATCTATACAAGGTCTCAGCGAACCATCCTTCTTGGCTACAAAAAAGAACCCTGCTCCTAATGGCGACGATGACGGGCGAATATGCCCCTTCTCCAGGGATTCCTTCACATAACTGCGCATAGGGGTGTGCTCAGGCACGGACAAATTAAACAATCAACCTTTTGGGAATTTACTACCAGGAATCAAATTGATAGCACAATCACAATCCCTATGCGGAGGTAGGGTATTGGACTTGGGCTCATCAAATACATCCCGGTAATCACACAAGAACTCTGGGACCTCAGAAGGAGTGGATGACGAAATTGACAGAAATGGAACATCACCATGTACCCCCTGACAACCCCAGCTGGACACCGACATGGATTTCCAATCTAATACTGGATTATGGGCTTGTAGCCATGGCAACCCCAACACGACCACATCATGCAGATTATGCAACACCAGAAAGCGAATAACCTCCTGATGTGAAGGAGCCATGCACATGGTCAGCTGGGTCCAGTATTGAGGCTTATTCTTGGCCAAAGGCGTAGCATCAATTCCTCTCAATGGAATAGGACACTGCAAGGGCTCCAAGAAAAACCCACAACGCTTAGCATATTCCAAGTCCATCAAATTCAGGGCAGCGCCTGAATCCACAAATGCCATGACAGAATATGATGACAAAGAGCAGATCAAGGTAACGGACAGAAGAAATTTTGACTGTACAGTACCAATGGTGGCAGACCTAGCGAACTGCTTAGTGCGCTTAGGACAATCAGAGATAGCATGAGTGGAATCACCACAGTAGAAACACAGACCATTCAGACGTCTATGTTCTTGCCGTTCTACTCTGGACAAGGTCCTATCACACTGCATAGGCTCAGGTTTAAGCTCAGGTAATACCGCCAAATGGTGCACAGGTTTACGCTCACGCAAGCGTCGACCGATCTGAATGACCAAAGACATAGACTCATTCAAACCAGCAGGCATAGGAAATCCCACCATGACATCCTTAAGGGCTTCAGAGAGACCCTTTCTGAATATTGCTGCCAGCGCAGATTCATTCCATTGAGTGAGCACTGACCACTTTCTAAATTTCTGACAATATACCTCTATCTCATCCTGAGCCTGACAAAGAGCCAGCAAATTTTTTTTCTGCCTGATCCACTGAATTAGGCTCATCATACAGCAACCCAAGCGCCAGGAAAAACGCATCGATATTACTCAATGCAGGATCTCCTGACGCAAGAGAAAACGCCCAGTCCTGAGGGTCGCCGCGCAAAAAAGAAATGACGATCCTAACCTGTTGAATTGGGTCACCAGAAGAGCGAGGTTTCAAAGCCAGAAATAGTTTACAATTATTTTTGAAACTCAGAAATTTAGTTCTATCTCCAAAAAACAAATCTGGAATAGGAATTCTCGGTTCAAGCAAAGAATTCTGGACCACAAAATCTTGAATATTTTGAACTCTTGCCGTGAGCTGATCCACACATGAAGACAGACCTTTAATGTCCATTGCTACACCTGTGTCCTGAACCACCCAAATGTCTAGGGGAAAAAAAAGACAAAACACAGTGCAAAGAAAAAAAAATGGTCTCAGAACTTCTTTTTTCCCTCTATTGAGAATCATTAGCACTTTTGGCTTCCTGTACGGTTATGAAAGGCAATTCAGAATCACAATGGACATGGAGGTCAGAGCACATACAGTGAACTGACAATAACCCAAAATAATAGAACGAGCTCTGAGACGTGGGAACTCTGCAGACCGCAATCCCTAAGCCTATCAAACCACACTAAAGGTAGCCGTGGAGCGCTCCTGACCAGAACCTAGGCGCCTCGTCACAGCCTGAGAAACTAGCTAATCCTGAAGATAGAAAAATAAGCCTACCTTGCCTCAGAGAAATTCCCCAAAGGAAAAGGCAGCCCCCCCACATATAATGACTGTGAGTAAGATGAAAACACAAACATAGAGATGAAACAGATTTAGCAAAGTGAGGCCCGACTAGCTGAACAGAACGAGGATCGGGAAGATAACTTTGCGGTCAGCACAAAAACCTATAAAAAACCACGCAGAGGGGACAAAAAGACCCTCCACACCGACTAACGGTACGGAGGTGGTCCCTCTGCGTCTCAGAGCTTCCAGCAGGCGAGAAAACCCAATAAAGCAAGCTGGACAGAAAAATAGCAACAAAATAACATAAGCAAAACTTAGCTTTGCAGAGCAGCAGGCCACAGGAATGATCCAGGGAAAAAACAAGTCCCACACTGAAACATTGACAGGAAGCATAGATCAAAGCATCAGGTGGAGTTAAGTAGAGAAGAAGCTAACGAGCTCACCAGATCACCTGAGGGAGGAAACTCAGAAGCTGCAGTACCACTTTCCTCCACAAACGGAAGATCCCAGAGAGAATCAGTCGAAGTACCACTTGTGACCACAGGAGTGAACTCTGCCACAGAATTCACAACAGTCCCCGGGGCGTTACACAATCCGAAGGACATGTAGTTGAACTCGCAGAGACCCATCGGCGTCGTGAAGGCCGTCTTTTCCTTGTCCGCCTCTGCCATGGGAACCTGCCAATACCCACTGGTGAGATCCAAGGTAGAGAAGTAGTTAGCAGACTTTAAAGCAGCCAAGGACTCCTCTATCCTGGGCAGGGTGTATGCATCCTTATGTGTAATGCGGTTTAGTTGCCTATAATACACACACATCCTCATGGTGCCAACTTTCTTCCTAACGAGGACTAATAGAGCTGCCCAGGGGCTACAACTGTCTCTCACTACCCCAGCCTCCTTCATCTCTCGCAACATGTCCTTGGCACACTGATAATGAGCTGGGGGTACAGGACGGTATCTCTCTTTTATGGGTGGGTGATCTCCTGTGGGGATATGATGTTGAATCCCTTTTACCTGCCCGAAATCTAGGGGGTGCTTGCTGAATACCCGCTCATACTCGTGAACCACTCTGTAGACCCCCCTGTGTCTGGTGAGATGGGGTAGAATCAGTGCCCACATGTAATTCCCGACACCAATCTTTCGATTGCCCTGCAGAACCATTGTTCTCCGCCGGATTGGACGGGACCAAGGGCCCGGGTGCCTGTATCACACTATTATTAACAGTAAACAGCTTGGCAAGTGTGATATAACTGTGGGGAGGAAGAAGTCCACCTAACCAAATAAGAACACGCACTGGCACCCTCCCCTTGCAGACGTCAACCACCCCTCTGGCTGTCAGGAGGGTAGGCCTATTATCTGAATACACAGGTTCTACCAGGGCCTGATAGTCTTTACCCCTGAGGCCTATGGCTGCCCGACACCATATTAACATCTCACTCCTGGGGGGTATCGCAATGGGGTTCGAATCACTCACTGTGACCCAGCCAATTTCACCACCAGTCAGCTCCACCTGCTGTCTCCGCATCAGGGCTCTGATTTCTTTCTGCAAGGCACGTTGCTCACTGTAACCAGCTGTCTCTGCTACCTGCTGTAGCAAGACAATAACCTCTGCAAGACAATTTTCTATGACATTAGTACCGATGGTCATCATGGGGTTACATTCACGTCGGTCAATATCAACAATGACAATTCCCTGGGCCTCCAATTCTACCCGCCGCACCTTAATGGTGACTTCTTTAAACCCCACTTGTGGCAGTGGCTGACCATTACTAGCTATTATGGTAAAATCATCATCGGGGCCATGGGTAATGTCGGTATCCTCCCAATAACGTTTATAAGGATGTAAGGCATAGTCATCACCTGGGAACCGGTGTCTAGCAAAGCGTTCATGGGGATACCGTCGATCACGATGGGGAGAACTGGTCACCCTCCGATGTATTTGGCTCTCCAATTTTGCGGGCCTGACCATCCTACTCCTGGGGGTTGGCCCTCTGCCCCAGGGGTTGCTCGTTTAAATGACAGTACCTTGCAAGATGGCCCACCTGGTGGCAGCGGCGGCAGATAGGTCATCCATCCCGATGAAAGCGATCGTCGTCTCTGCCTCTGGTCGACGGAACTCTCCTCTGTCACTGCCAGCGGACATCTTCCGGTCTGGAAGCCAGCTGGATCTTCTCCTTGGGGGCCTCCTGTAGGGTTTGGACGGTCCGGGCTAGGGCAGCAACGCTCTTGGTCAGCTCCTGTATCTGGAGGCGCAGTCCTGCAGGGGAGTCGTCTTCCAGGATCTGAGCATCGGCCTCAGCGGAAATGGGCGTGTCCGGCGCCACCTCCTGGTGGTACGTGGAGGCTTGACGCCTGGGAAGTGCGGCACGGTTGGGCTGTCGCTCTGGTAGTGCCTGGATGGCTTTATCTTTGAATTGCGCAAAAGTCAGGTCTGGATTCTGCATGGCCAGGAAGTGTAGCTGGGCCCTTTGGTGACTGCACAGGAGCCCCTCGAACTGCTCTTTCAGGAGTTTATCTTCATCTTGCATGCTATTTGGGTCACTCTGCTTGATGGCCCGCAGCGCCTCCAGAAGATTAAGGGCATAGTCCCTTAGTCCCTATATATATATATATATATATATATATATATATATATATATATATATATATATATATATATATATATATATATATATATATATATATATATATATATATATATATATATATATATATATATATATATATACACACAGTTAGGGCCAGAAATATTTGGACAGTGACGCAAGTTTTGTTATTTTAGCTGTTTACAAAAACATGTTCAGAAATACAATTATATATATAATATGGGCTGAAAGTGCACACTCCCAGCTGCAATATGATAGTTTCCACATCCAAATCGGAGAAAGGGTTTAGGAATCATAGCTCTGTAATGCATAGCGTCCTCTTTTTCAAGGGACCAAAAGTAATTGGACAATGGACTCTAAGGGCTGCAATTAACTCTGAAGGCTTCTCCCTCGTTAACCTGTAATCAATGAAGTAGTTAAAAGGTCAGGGGTGGATTCCAGGTGTGTGGTTTTGCATTTGGAAGCTGTTGCTGTGAGCAGACAACATGCGGTCAAAGGAACTCTCAATTGAGGTGAAGCAGAACATCCTGAGGCTGAAAAAAAAGAAAAAATCCATCAGAGAGATAGCAGACATGCTTGGAGTAGCAAAATCAACAGTTGGGTACATTCTGAGAAAAAAGGAATTGACTGGTGAGCTTGGGAACTCAAAAAGGCCTGGGCGTCCACGGATGACAACAGTGGTGGATGATCGCCGCATACTTAATTTGGTGAAGAAGAACCCGTTCACAACATCAACTGAAGTCCAGAACACTCTCAGTGAAGTAGGTGTATCTGTCTCTAAGTCAACAGTAAAGAGAAGACTCCATGACAGTAAATACAAAGGGTTCACATCTAGATGCAAACCATTCATCAATACCAAAAATAGACAGGCCAGAGTTAAATTTGCAGAAAAACACCTCAAGAAGCCAGCTCAGTTCTGGAAAAGTATTCTATGGACAGATGAGACAAAGATCAACCTGTACCAGAATGATGGGAAGAAAAAAGTTTGGAGAAGAAAGGGAACGGCACATGATCCAAGGCACACCACATCCTCTGTAAAACATGGTGGAGGCAACGTGATGGCATGGGCATGCATGGCTTTCAATGGCACTGGGTCACTTGTGTTTATTGATGACATAAGAGCAGACAAGAGTAGCCGGATGAATTCTGAAGTGTACCGGGATATACTTTCAGCCCAGATTCAGCCAAATGCTGCAAAGTTGATTGGACGGCGCTTCATAGTACAGATGGACAATGACCCCAAGCATACAGCCAAAGCTACCCAGGAGTTCATGAGTGCCAAAAAGTGGAACATTCTGCAATGGCCAAGTCAATCTCCAGATCTAAACCCAATTGAGCATGCATTTCACTTGCTCAAATCCAGACTTAAGACGGAAAGACCCACAAACAAGCAAGACCTGAAGGCTGCGGCTGTAAAGGCCTGGCAAAGCATTAAGAAGGAGGAAACCCAGCGTTTGGTGATGTCCATGGGTTCCAGACTTAAGGCAGTGATTGCCTACAAAGGATTTCCAACAAAATATTGAAAATAAAAATATTTTGTTTGGGTTATGTTTATTTGTCCAATTACTTTTGACCTCCTAAAATGTGGAGTGTTTGTAAAGAAATGTGTACAATTCCTACATTTTCTATCAGATATTTTTGTTCAACCCTTCAAATTAAACGTTACAATCTGCACTTGAATTCTGTTGTAGAGGTTTCATTTCAAATCCAATGTGGTGGCATGCAGAGCCCAACTCGCGAAAATTGTGTCACTGTCCAAATATTTCTGGCCCTAACTGTATAGTCTGTAGGGAGAGTTAGTTCAGCCTTGCCAGGAAACAGACTGGATCATTCTGAGGCAGAGGAAGGTTTCACGGAGCTGTGCAGCCGCAGTGCAGCAGTTCCCTGAAAAAGACATACAGAAAGCTGAACTGATTGCAGTGAATGTGCAGGAGAGCAAAGCGCAGGAGTGGACATCAGGGGGTGACCAACCCCGAACAGGCTGCCTACATCTGAGGCACAGAGACCGGTAGCCAGAACACCGAGGTTGTAAGGCTCTCTATGACTTACACCAGAGACCAGCAGGACAGCTGAACTCCACGTTACCTGTCCGACCTAATACCCAGGAGGCATGGTGGCACTCCTTAGAGGCTGGGGCGTGCTAGAGTCCCTATAAACTGCCTCAAGCCAACAGTCATACGAGTTATGTCCTATTCTATCCGGGGAACAGAGAGAGAGAGAGAGAGAGAGAGAAAGAAAGAGATATAACATCTGTGAGGACCTTACGTGAAACCTAGGCAGTAGGGGACTACAACACCATGGCGATAGAGGAAGGCTTTTGATTTTTGCCTGGATAAGGGGACTCCTAACTTGCCTTCTAGCCGGCCAGACCCTGCCTGCCCTGTGATCTGGTGCTTTGGACTGTGGATGCTGAAGTCTTCAGTAAGCCAAGGTAAAGAGACTGCAACCTTGTGTCATCGTTCTTTACTGCACTCCTCACCATCTTCCATCTACACCATGGGAGCCCTGGGGATACACTTCACCTGTGGGAAGTTATACCAGCTAACATAGTAACATAGTTAGTAAGGCCGAAAAAAGACATATGTCCATCCAGTTCAGCCTATATTCCATCATAATAAATCCCCAGATCTACGTCCTTCTACAGAACCTAATAATTAGTAACATTGTAACATAGTAAGGCCAAAAAAAGGCATTTGTCCATCCAGTTCAGCCTATATTCCATCATAATAAATCCCCAGATCTATGTCCTTCTACAGAACCTAATAATTGTATGATACAATATTGTTCTGCTCCAGGAAGACATCCAGGCCTCTCTTGAACCCCTCGACTGAGTTCGCCATCACCACCTCCTCAGGCAAGCAATTCCAGATTCTCACTGCCCTAACAGTAAAGAATCCTCTTCTATGTTGGTAAAAAAAACCTTCTCTCCTCCAGACGCAAAGAATGCCCCCTTGTGCCCGTCACCTTCCTTGGTATAAACAGATCCTCAGTGAGATATTTGTATTGTCCCCTTATATACTATACATGGTTATTAGATCGCCCCTCAGTCGTCTTTTTTCTAGACTAAATAATCCTAATTTCGCTAATCTATCTGGGTATTGTAGTTCTCCCATCCCCTTTATTAATTTTGTTGCCCTCCTTTGTACTCTCTCTAGTTCCATTATATCCTTCCTGAGCACCGGTGCCCAAAACTGGACACAGTACTCCATGTGCGGTCTAACTAGGGATTTGTACAGAGGCAGTATAATGCTCTCATCATGTGTATCCAGACCTCTTTTAAATCACCCCATGATCCTGTTTGCCTTGGCAGCTGCTGCCTGGCACTGGCTGCTCCAGGTAAGTTTATCATTAACTAGGATCCCCAAGTCCTTCTCCCTGTCAGATTTACCCAGTGGTTTCCCGTTCAGTGTGTAATGGTGATATTGATTCCTTCTTCCCATGTGTATAACTTTACATTTATCATTGTTAAACCTCATCTGCCACCTTTCAGCCCAAGTTTCCAACTTATCCAGATCCATCTGTAGCAGAATACTATCTTCTCTTGTATTAACTGCTTTACATAGTTTTGTATCATCTGCAAATATCAATATTTTACTGTGTAAACCTTCTACCAGATCATTAATGAATATGTTTAAGAGAACAGGTCCCAATACCGACCCCTGCGGTACCCCACTGGTCACAGCGACCCAGTTAGAGACTATACCATTTATAACCACCCTCTGCTTTCTATCACTAAGCCAGTTACTAACCCATTTACACACATTTTCCCCCAGACCAAGCATTCTCATTTTGTGTACCAACCTCTTGTGCGGCACGGTATCAAACGCTTTGGAAAAATCGAGATATACCACGTCCAATGACTCACCGTGGTCCAGTCTATAGCTTACCTCTTCATAAAAACTGATTAGATTGGTTTGACAGGAGCGATTTCTCATAAACCCATGCTGATATGGAGTTACACAGTTATTCTCATTGAGATAATCCAGAATAACATCCTTCAGAAACCCTTCAAATATTTTACCAACAATAGAGGTTAGACTTACTGGCCTATAATTTCCAGGTTCACTTTTAGAGCCCTTTTTGAATATTGGCACCATACTTGCTATGCGCCAGTCCTGCAGCTAGCTGCCATAACACAACCCCGGAGGGCCCCTTAAAGCAGCGTCGGTCTCCATTGACTGAAAACCACAGGTGGCATCACGAACTTAAACTTTATCCCCTTTAAAGACCTTTCCCTTTAACGTTGATGCCCAGGGCCATGGACCAGGTCACCACTGTGACATCTCCCTGTGAACCGCATGACCTGGTGGGCGGTGTGGGCGTGTCATAAGCACATGGGCCAGGCATGGCACCTCAACACAGAGCAGCTACCAGGTTCCAGCCATAGTCACACATGACCATGCCTGGCTGTAGGTTCAGTTGTGTCAGCCACAGATCTGCCTGCTCTTTCAGAGCGGTCTACAACTCTTCATCATTGTGCGGTTTGTCACCTAATCATATTAGCTTCAGCACTGTCTGTTGCCGATTGCCTGAGGCAGTGCTGCAGTGCTTCCAGTTTGTGACTTACCGCGCCAAACCGCAGACGAAACGACGCATGCGTCGTCAAACGCGGCAAAACGCAAACGATCGCAGACACATGCGCCCCTATTGTTAAATATAGGAAAAAAACAACGCATGCGGATAATTGCGGAAGAAACGCTGTGGACACAACCGCAAATGTGAAACCGGCCTTAGTCACTCTTTACAATCTTGGTTCTGCTCCTTACACTACTAAAACTTCCTTATAGTCTAGTGATCTACTAACAGCTAAATCTAATGGTCACTTCTCCATGCGGATTCTCCTGGACCTCTCTGCAGCATTCAACACTGGATCACCTGCTCTTCATCACTGTGCTCCCATCCATCAGTCTCAAGGATATCCCCTCTTGATTCACCTCCTATTTTACAGGGAGCTCCTTCACTATCTTTTGCTTGCTCCTCTTTTGCTTTTTCCTACTGTTAACATTCCTTATGATTCAATCCAAGGCCCCCCTCTTCTCTATACACCATCCCTATTGGACAAGTCATCAGTAGATTTGGTTTTCAGTACCAGCTCTATATTCATGACACCCAATTAAACCCATCATCTCCTGACACCATCCCTGCATTAGTAAAATATACCAGTGATTGTCTGTCCACTGTCTCCTACATGTACTCCCATCTAAACTTGAACTTGTGTTTCATCCCTTTACTAACCTTCCTAAAAGCAATATGGTCAGTTCCGCATCAGTGTTTCCGTTATCTTCTCCTACTTGACTCAGATGTTTCCTTCACATCCTATCACTTGCTCATATCATCTGCAATTCAAAAACATCTCTAAAAGTCAACCTTTTCTTATCTTTGACTATGCGAAAACTCTTGCCGTTGTCCTTATTCATTCTTGGGTGGGCTATTGCAACTCTACTAAATTAATCTCCCTCTTCCTAAACTCTACCCTCGATCCAGTAGCCAGGATCATATTCATGTCCCACCACTACACGAATGTCTCTACCCTCTACCAGTCCTTGCACTGGTTGCCCATCTGCTACAGAGTCCGAATGACTCTGAATAAGGGATGAGAAGGACTGCCTCTGTCATGGCCATGGCCATCCAGCAGTGGGGAGCTTTTTTTAAAAAAAAATGTTCAGTTCAAAGTAAAGGGAGACCATGCCCCTATATGAACAGGGTGCAGCAATTAAACTAGAAAGCAAAAGGCATTGAACTGGAACATAAGTTGGTGTGCATGCCGTGTGTAGATGACTGTTCACATTGGGCACTAAACAGACAAAACCCAAGAGAAAAAAAAAAATATGATGAGCAAATACCCTGTGTATGAAAATATAGGGTACTTGGTTAACATTTTTGATAAAAATGCAAAAGCCATCCCACCACGTCACGGTGACCCTATTCAGGATGGTCCTAACCTCTGGTATTGAAACCTTGCCATGTGTCTGATGACGTGAATAAGGGCTAAGAAGGACTGAGGCCCCAACTAATTGACACCCAGCAGTGGGTGTGAGTTTATCACTCATCCACAAAGCACTGCACGGTTCAGCACCACTCTACATCTCCTCCCTCATCTCTGTCCATCACTCTATGCCATACCCATGTTCTCCTTTCTGCTAATGACAGACTAAAATCCTCAATAATCAAAGCCTCTCTCTTCTATCTCCAAGACTTCTCCCGAGCTGTGCCAAATCTCTAGAATGCACTATCCCAAACAATACAATTAAAACACTGGATATTGGAAATTAAACGTGCCCTAAAAATGCACTTCTGTAGACTGGCATATTAAACAATTCCCATTTCACTCTTCCAAAATGTTGCCACCAAATCTGGTGCCTTGTACCATCTGTTTACACACCCTCCACACATTTAATAGCACTCCATTTCTCAATCAAAAGGTTTGCCCTAGTTAAAATTAGAACATGTATATTCACCTCAAGCGCTGTTCCTGCGGTGTTGGCATGGACTCTCCTTGGGTGAGGTTATTAAATCACGTGAGCCCAGTGCCCAATCAGCATGGATGTCACTGTCCACGCCTTTGGAAGTATAAGTAAATCAAGAGGAAGTGAGCTGTCAGCTGCTGAGTCAACACTGCTGGTGGAGGGTGATCTAATTTTAAACGAGGGCAGATATTTAGATTGAGAAGGGGTTGTCTTAGTAGTGGACAAACCCTTTAGTATCCGATTTATTATACTGATTGTGTATGGGGGTGTCACCTTGCCACAGTCAGCAGAAGTCATGGGTTGAAAGGATGGGGCTGCTGGACTTCATGTCCAATTCTTTGCTCCCGCTGGAGAGAGTCTTGTGACAGTGTATCCCATTTTTCCTTGAAGCCCCATCCATGCATTCTTGAATCTACTCTTAAACACTTCAAGTTCCAGCATCCACGTAGAACCGTTTCCTCCTCCTTGATAGATGTAAGGTGGGTCGGACAAGTAATTACGAGGCATTCTCATTGGCATGATTACAATGGGACAATCTTTTATATGGAAATGACGTATCGACTATGAGAAACCTCTGGAATTGGCCAGAACGTCCCATATCTGCAGAACTAGCTTGCAAAAAAGAAGACAGAGGAGACTTAATAGCGGTCTTCAAATATCTCAAGGGCTGTCACATTGTAGAAGGATCATTGTGAGGGTGGGATATGTTATGTGGGTATCATTTTGTGTATATTTATATTTTACTGATTATCAGGTTGTTCTCTTGTAGGATGAGTTATTTGCCAATTGATGAATTGTTATTTGCCATCTGATATCAGCCCCCACAGTCCTGTACTGTTTCCTCTCCAAAGGGTCAGTGAATAATGTTGTTTGCGAATATGCTAATGACATGTTGACCTAGCTTGTTGAAACCATGAGCCCCTGCGACCCACCCCCCTAACCTGTGAATGAGGAGAAAGACTTGTAAATATCAGGGAGGTGACACAGGTCAGTCTTGTGTGGAATGATGATGTGAATGCAGCGCCCCAGAATCCTGGTCGTTGCAAGAATGTCGCTCTGCCACTAAGGGGAGTGACGTTATGTCTGATTGCACTAATGGAGTTCACCTGACCAGGTATCACAAGCACACATTACACTTCACACTCCGGCCACCAGGGGGGGGGGAAAGGCACTATGTATTAGGCCACTCCTCACACCGGTAAAACTGGGGGTCGGACAGGAAGTTAGAACAGAACGCAGCCTGGGAGAGCTCCAGGGAGGACCTGTCAGGGTGGTTTCCTGACAGGGGCTTAGCAGAAAGGAGAGTGACGGAACCGCACCTGCACTACCATTCGGCGGTATTCCAAGGAAGGACATGAAGAGAAGGATATTGTGGAAAAGTGAGAAACGAGATCAAAGCACAAAGGAGAGCCAGAAGGAGTCGTGCCCCGAGAACGGCAACATCCTACTGAGGCGCGTAGCCGGTGACCGGAATATCGAGGGAGTAACTGACTTCAAGCATTACTTCAAATACCGCAGGACAGTTGATTATAGGTTGGCTGTCTACCTTACATCACCTAAGCAGACATAGGGGGCAAGCGTGGAGAGGGGCGTCTAGGGTCCCAGAATATCCCCAAGCCTTCCCGTCAAACGGGTGCGTCCTATCCAGATAAACTTGGGGGGGGGGGGGGAAGAGAGAGAGAGAGAGAGAGAGAGAGAGAGAGAGAGAGAGAGAGAGAATGAACACGACAGTTGTGAAGACTATCCCGAATGCTCAGCGGGGAAGCACTGCAACACACAGGTGCTAGTGGTGGGCAACGATATCCACCTGCAAAGGGAACTCTGGATGTGCCATCGGACCGGCCGGTCTCAGACAGCCCTGTTAACAGTGCTCTGGATTGAGGATCCCAAAGTCTTCAGTAAAAGGTAAAGAGACTGCAACCCTGTGTCCTCGTTATTAACTGTGCCTCACATCATCGCCACCTACACTACTGGGAAGCCCTGGGGACATACTTCACCTGTGGGAAGGTATACCATCTAGCTGCTATTCCATCACCCCAGCGGACCCCTAAGCAGCGTCGGTCACCCTGACCGAATACCACAGGTGGCGTCACGAACCCTTGACAAACAAACATTCCATCACCCCTTTCATTGGATGCCCCTTAGCAGGGTCAGGGACCTGTTATGACCTGGTGGTTAGGAGCACCCGGCACGACCCGATAGTTAAACTCACACAGGACAAGCTCTGGGATGTGGGAGCTCTGCTGACCGCAGGCCCTAATCCTATCACAACAACTAGAAATAGCCGTGGAGCGTTCCTGACTCTCCCTAGACGCCTCTTCACAGCCGAAGAACTAGCTAGCCCTGGAGATAGAAAATAAAGCCTACCTTGCCTCAGAGAAATTTCCCCAAAGGAAAAGGCAGCCCCCCACAAATATTAACTGTGAGTAAAGATGAAAATCACAAACACAGAAATGAAACAGGTTTTAGCAAAGGGAGGCCAGACTAACTAAATCGACAGAGGATAGGAAAGGTATCTTTGCGGTCAGCACAAAAAACTACAAAAGACCACGCAGAGTGTGCAAAAAGACCCCCGCACCGACTCATGGTGCGGAGGCACCACCCTGCATCCCAGAGCTTCCAGCTAGCAAGACAAAATCATGAAAGCAAGCTGGACTAGAAAACCAAGAACAGAAAATAACAATCGGGGACTTAGCTTCTTGCAGGAAGAGACAGGTCTCCAGAAGATCCAAGAGCGAACTGAACCAGCACAGGAACATTGACAGCTGGCCTGGAGTAATGATCTGAGTGGAGTTAAATAGAGCAGCCGACCAAAGGATAAACCACGTCACCTGTGTAAGGAGCCTCAGAAGCAGCAGTTTCACTCACAGCCACCAGAGGGAGTCCATGGACAGAACTCGCCGAAGTACCATTCACAACCACAGGAGGGAGTTCGACAACAGAATTCACAACAGGGACCGGGTCCAGCCACCGTTACAACCCAAGCACAGAGACAGAGGACAGGTACCGAGTAACCTGTGGCCTTGTGTCTGGGGGCGCTCCATGAACACAGCACGTCAGAGAGAAGGGGAAGCATATAGAACATTTTTTATCCTCTGTCTGCTGGATTATTGGACTCATATCCTTGGACATTTAGCCGGTTACTGAACTGCATTCGGCTTCTGGACCATCTTATCCTGTGTGTGGTGGATCGTTTATGGACCTTTCATGTTTTTGCCTAAATAAAGCTTTTGGAATTGTTCACTATTCTCTTGCTCTGTTGATTGTGAAATGGAGCTTTTATTCTGGCGGTTTTTATCCGCATATTTTCTGCATTAAATTATGCAAGAAAATCTTCTGATTATTGCTGCATTTTGTTCCTTTTCGTGTTTTTTTGGTGTAAATTTGATGGAAGTTTAAAAGTTTTTTGTAGACAAAAATTTTCCTTTTAAAAATGCTACTTTTTTACATGCAATTTTTAGCTCAAAGATAAAGCATGCATCTGCTCTGCGTGAGCCATTACAGGGGGTTATCTGAAAAAAAAAATGAAATTGTGAACAAACAGTATTTACATTATGCAAACAGGTCCCAGCAAGCCCCGCTAACGTAAAAGTTCTATATAGGATGCATCTATGGTCATTCCTAGAAATGTGACAAAAAACTTTTCCTGCTGTAACTGCAAGAAACCCCTTTCCTGTTTGCAGGAATTTTCCGTACACTAAAACCTCAGATTGGGATCAGATCTGGACAATCTGATATTACACAATCGACTGATTATTCTACAGCATTTATCGGCCACATTAATATGAGTTATGGATTTTATCCTATTTGTAGCTTGAAGTTCTGTAAAGGGATGATCACCCCCATCATTAAAAGGTTTTCTTTGTTACCCAATATTGTTTCCTTATAAAATTTATAATTTAACCCTGCCAATAGATTTTTTTGTTTTAAATCATTTTTTATTCTACATTACCTCTGGATGATTTATAACTAGTGTTGAGAATTCCGATACCGCAAGTATCGGGTATCGGCCGATACTTGCGGTATCGGAATTCCGATACCGAGATCCGATATTTTTGTGATATCGGGTATCGGTATCGGAAGTGTAAAATAAAGAATTAAAATAAAAAATATTGTTATATTCACCTCTCCGGCGGCCCCTGGACATCAGCGGGAGGATCCGGCGTCCGGCACGGCTTCTTTCTTCAAAATGCGCGCCTTCAGGACCTGTGGTATGACGTCCCGGCTTCTGATTGGTCGCGTGCCGCCCATGTGACCGCCACGCGACCAATCAGAAGCCGCGACGTCATTCCTCAGCTAAAGTCCTAGAATGAGCGCCTTTTAGGACCTGAGGAATGACGTCGCGGCTTCTGATTGGTCGCGTGGCGGTCACATGGGCGGCACGCGACCAATCAGAACCTGGGACGTCATTCCACAGGTCCTGAAGGCGCGCATTTTGAAGAAAGAAGCCGTGCCGGACGCCGGATCCTCCCGCTGATGTCCAGGGGCCGCCGGAGAGGTGAATATAACAATATTTTTTATTTTAATTCTTTATTTTACACTTTAATATGGATCCCAGGGCCTGAAGGAGAGTTTCCTCTCCTTCAGACCCTGGGATCCATGAGGATACATTCCGATACTTGATGTCCCATTGACTTGTATTGGTATCGGATATCGGTATCGGCGATATCCGATATTTTTCGGGTATCGGCCGATACTATCCGATACCGATACTTTCAAGTATCGGACGGTATCGCTCAACACTATTTATAACCAGTAGCATATATATATATATCTATATCTATCTATCTATCTCTATCTCTCTATCTATAAGTTAAATTATTTTTTTGTCCATATTGCAATCAATTCATAAGAAATCCCCAAAACGCTCTGACAGAGGGTTAATGCGTGAAGAGAGGCGAGGATGATGATGATGGTGTACAGCTGTGTGGACTCTTGTACATCTCCCACCCTGATGAGTGTCACGGCCCCTGGTCACAGCCACGTCACTTGTCCAGACCCCCCAGCATAGGGGGGACCCTCTGTGTTCCTCACTACCGGGTGCTACATTTCCCATGTTGTTACCACAGGGTGAAATTCTGCAGCTTTTTAAGTGAAATCCATTAACAAAGTCCACAGAGCTAATGGGGGACAAAGTGCAACAATTCCCTTTACTAATTAATATAATGAATCTTATATGTCCAAAAACAGGTATGCGGCGCTCCTTTATGAATAGATAATTTAAGGGCTCGGAGCTGGACCCCCGTATTACCCCACCCTGGCAGCAGAGAGGAGATCATTATGGATCTGTAATGTCCGGTTATTACACATTTCGCGCCTCATCAATGTAAAAAGCGACTTTGTCTATCGCTCGGTGTTTTGGTCCTGGAGATCTCCTGAGATCTGGGGATCTCTCCTCAGTGTAATGTATCATTAGAACAATTCTCTAGAATTACCAGGATTGGCGAGAACAGCAGATATGGAGACATACGGGGGCCGGAGATCTGGAGATTATTATATATATTATTTATCTGATGGGATCTGGATATGATGGGTAAAGACGACAATAATAATAATAATCATTAATCTTTTAAAGCAATTCTGTAGATCCCATCCCATATACTATCCATTATCCATCTCATTTTCATATCCATGTTAAAAGACGCAGATACATATGAGATTGATAAATCGATAATGGTCAGATAGTGATGATAAATACTAAATATAGCGGATAGATAATATGTGAGATGTAGAGTTAGACCCATAGATAAGTCGATAATCAGTGAGATATGAGATCCATTAATAATTACCAGCTGAATATGAGCCGTATACATAGATGAGCAGATCCCAAAATCCTGCGCCCGTGGACGGGTGGATCACAGGTCGGTATATAGAGATAATTATGGAGTCATTACAGGTGTCCAGTTTCCCCTGGATTTTGGGGCCGGCTGGGGGAGGTTGTAGGAAGCTTTGCCCCATGGCCGTTTCCTCTCCTCTCGGGGGCAGTGTGGGGTCTGTGTGCCGAGCCCACTCTTCCACTCTCAGTGCTGATCTCTGCTCTGGGCTATTCACATGCTAATAGTGTATTTACATTTCACAGAGCAGCTCTGGATATAAGGGGGCTCAGAGCTCAGGACCCTACATTCTCCAGCAGAGATAACCTGCTCCTGGTTCTTCACCACCTGAGGATACTTTGCCTTCTCCCTGCCATCATGCAGCCTACTCCCATCTTCCCAGGACTTGGCCATCACTTGGCTCAGGCTCCTGCTCTGCCAGCGGCCATTCAGGACCAGACAACACCCAAGAAAGCCTTTGATATTGATTCCCTACTATCCAGGGAGGACAGACCGGCTTCCCGAGTCATTGTGGAGGAACCTGGATGGCAGATGCCCCCTGCACCCCATGGCTACTCCTATGGGGCCATGTCGTACCCTCCAGTATTTCTCTGCCAACCTGCGGCCTTCCCCGGCTATATTCAGCCCCAGCAGCACTACAGACCACTCAGTGGAGGGTGCAGATGTCCGTACCCCCGTGCAGCCACAGAGGTGAGTCCACACTCCTCAACTTGTTATATTAATTCTATATAGTTAGTTTTTGGTGCTAATAATCTTTACAAAACATTGCTTAGATCAAGAGAGATGTGGATTTTTATTCTTCAGGATAAGAATTGCTGAAACTTGTATTTCTCACATCAGAATAATCATCTTGAATTACACTTGTAGAAGTTGTAGCTCAGTTTGCTCCTTCCTTCCTTCCTTTGCTAACAGCACCAGCTTCTGCTTCTTCCAGGATATATGTCCTTCAACTGTCCCATAGAATCTCTGCCCTGCAAGACGGGACCCTCCAAACTGAAGAGGATTAGGACGGTCTTCACTCCAGAACAGCTGGAAAAGTTGGAGAAACTTCCTGAAGCAGCAGTACATGGTGGGGACAGAACGAGTGGACCTCGCTGCCACTCTTGGCCTCACAGAAACCCAGGTAAGAACTGGCACATGTACTCGGTTCTCAACTTAAGCCCTTTTTGTTTGGCAATGCATTTTTATTTTAGCTGAACATATTTGCTTTGTAACAGATACAATATGGGTCACAGTGCTGTAACAGCGACCCATATTATATAGAGTGTCTCACATTTTCTTTAGATCCAAGTTCTCAACAATGTGTTCCCCTTTCTTCTTAGGTGAAGGTCTGGTTCCAGAATAGAAGGATTAAGTGGAGGAAACAGTCTGGAACAGAAGAACACCAAGCTGTCCCAGTTTGGAGTCCTTCCCAAAGAACCACCAGCTTCAGACACCAGAGAGATTGAAGGAGAGGATGAGGTGGATGTTGATGAGTAGATCTCCATCACCTGCTTTTACCTTGACAATTAGGGAAGAGTCATCAGGACACATAACTTTGATTAAGGTCACAATGAAGTGCACAGACTGGCCGGTGGCTCTCAACCCTTGTGTAACAGCATGAATTTCTATGTAGCTTCCATGCTTTGGTCAGGATTGCTTATGGCTAGTCCAAGGGTTGCGAACCCCATCCGAGGTATACGGCCATCTGACTTTTCTCCAAGTGTGGAGGAGTCTGCAGACAACCTAAGGATAATGCAGTCTTGCCAAAAAGGCACCATGAACCGGACAAGGAGACAAATGAACGTGTCACTTTTATGCACAGAAGTGTAATTTTTGGAAGAGCCTAGCTCTACTTGTCACCCAACTAAGAAGAATCCAAGCAAGAGTTGTGTGATGAACGTCATCTTGCAGTAGAAATCTCAGATTTTAAATGACACATTTGTGCCCCATTTTGTAGGACATGGAGGTTTTCATATTCTTTTTGCAATCTCCCATGAATGAATGGTTGGCTTTATACCTTCATTGCTTGATGTATAATTTTAGGACAGGGGTACGTTTAATTAACAAAGAACTTCCTGAGTCATTGGAAGGAAATTAAGCCGCAGTATATACGATTTGTCCCTCATCTTACTGTGGTCCTTTCTAGTAACTGTTACTGTTATGCCTTTTATACTTGCGTTGTCTCATGCACTATTCTCCTATTCGCAGAAGAGTCAAGTATTTTTGTGGATTTCTTCCAGTTTTACCCTTTAACACTGTCAGTACTGGGGTACTTGGCTCTGCCTGTATAATATTAATACCCCCTCCCCCGCCTTCTGATTATCTGGAGACTGTGCAGCCCGTCCCCTGTCTTATGATATCTCAGCCCCTATGGTGGCCTGTGAAGGACCATTGTTATATATATTTGTATGTAGGCCATTTTATATAAATCAGATGTTTTATACCGATATTTAATTACTTATTAAAATAAAAAATTGTTATACGTATTAAATTCTCTCTGGTCAATCTCTTCTCTTAGCATTCACGCCCATGTATCTTATTAGAATGCTCCTCAACCCTAAAAACATTAAAGATTAACCAACAACCAAAGAGGTGATCCATATCTAAATCCCACCCAACAGATACAAGTATTAAAATAACAGAATAAAATTGTATAAGCCGTCAGGGGTGATCGAGAAACCCAAAAGCGCAAGGACGCCAAGGCGTTAATTAGAAAATTAGTAATTTTATTAAGCACAAATTGCAACAAAAAAAATAGAATTACAGCGATATGGAGTAAGGAAAGAAGTACGACTAAAACGAGATATGGAAAGAGAAAATTCACCACATCAATGGGAGACCAGAAAAAAAATCCTTCAAGAGACGTTCCTGAAAAAGAACGAGCCTTATACCCAAGCCGAGGTATAATATAAGGTGTAAACTAACAACTGTGTAATAGTCATTATGGCATAGTCCCAATAGATCGGGAACAAACAATAAGCAGATCTGCACAGACATAATATACTGGATATAACAATAAAGGGGAACGTAGAGCGCCGATATAATAAGACAGGTTATATGGATAATTTCGCTTAAGTCCTTATCCTGAAAACCACATAGTTCAGTCACCGTCAAGGCGCTTAAACCCAATGAATCCACTTGATTATAAGGCAAGAAATACCTTGGGTTATATAGGTCAAGAACACACGAGAGATTGTACCTAAGCCTCAAACCAATTACCCAAAACTATATTTAATGATCAGCTTTTGTAATATAATTTATTACACCCCCAAAAAAGCCATGGAAGGTATAACCTAGATGTAGGAATCAGCACACAATAGAGGTCTCCATACATTTGGGGACCAAATGCAGCTATGCATTGCCTAGTTGTATATTGCTACTGCAATATAAATTTATCCGAGGTGGGCATGTTATTTTTCATATTAATACTGTAAAGTTTGAAACTTGGATGGCCAGCAGGCCCTGAGTTCAAATGTGTGGTGACCACCCCAGTTGGTGAGCTGGAAGTTGCAAGCTCTGCTGCAGCACTACCAGGCTGGCGACAGCTGTAGCAGACTTAGAGATGGGCACACATGTGGTGTACTTTCACAAGTAGCTCATGTAAATCTGGGTAGGTTTTGAGAATGCTGAACCACCAAGTGGAGCACATGGGCCAGGCATGGTAAATGTGCAAAGTTACCAAGCTTCAGAGCTGCCACCAGGTTTTGGTCATTGTCACACATGACCATGCCTAGTTGTAAGTTCAGAGGCGAGAGCAACAGATCAGTCTGGTCTGTCAGACCTTAATTAATAACTGAGCAGTGGTGTGCAGTTTGCCATGTAGCCTGTTGCCGCTGAACTCTCCAGTACTACCTCTCCCATTCAGTTCTGGGGGCTTCATCATGTGCAGTATGTTTGGGGTCATTGTCCTGCTTTAAGACCCAGGACCTAGAATGCAAACCTAGCTTTCTAACACTGGATACTACATTGCGACCTAAAATCACTTGGAAATCTTCACATTTTGTGATTCCTTACACAGTCAAGGCACCCAGTGCCAGCGAAACACCAAAATGTCACCATTTGACTAACTACTGTTATTTGTAGGCCTCATGCCTTTTACAGTGAACAGTAGATTCATGCGCTTTACAAAAAAAAAAAAAAAAAAAGCTCTCAGTCTCATCGGTCCACAAGACACCTGCTGGCCCTCCAAAAATATTTATAGTTCTACTAGAAAGGAAGAATAAAAATGTGCCCACCTCAGATGGATAACTTATTGCAGAAGCAATATATGGCTAGGCAAACCATGGCTGTCTGCTGGCCCTCCAAAAATAGTGATGTCGCCTGTGGGAGCTGTGAAGCCAGAAAGTCGCCCTGGGGCCAGAAAGGGACGCTGAAGGAGCCATCACTAAGACCATGTATTGGGCTGTAACAATTAAACTTGGATTGCTCAGTAAAGGTAGAGTATGAAGAGAACAGAGTATCACCTGTTTCAGTAATCAAGGAGTCAGCAATGGCCTGCAGCAAAACCGCGAGTAAATGCACCCAACAGCACAAGGGAAACCGTTAACCATTTACTTGTGGGAGCACAGCAGCCCCTCGCCCATGACCACTGCCCTGTGCACCATACAGAGCCACAGTGATTTTCCAGAGCTTTTGTACAACCAGTAAGGTGGAAGCCCTTATATTTCCGTTAATAGATGACAGACCTGAGTAGAGGTGAGACTTGCTTTTGTTGGGAACATTTTACATAACGTTTGGGATCACATTTCTCCGGCGCTCTACGCTGAGCATTTACATCAGGGTTTACATCTAAATCACTGAGTGACGTGATTCAGATTTAGTCATTCTGGACTGTCTGGCCTCTAATCAGCCGTGTCCTTTTCAGAGGTGCAGAAAACTGCGGCCGATGGCTCTTATGCATGATTACACAGATACACACAGGTCAGACGCTCTCCAGTGACTACGTCTGCCTCATTGAGATACTGATTTGGCTCTTATTCCAAGTCATATTGCAAGACTCGTTAAAGGGTTGATTTTCACTTGCAGGATCGCTACTTAAAATAGGTGGCGCTATAGAGTTCTCTGAAGAGGCAATATGCTCATCTGTCAAGGGTTTCATCTGAATCAGGCATCACGAAAACCCCTATTGCAAGTGCTCAGATAGTGTATTAGCATTTCACAGAGCGCAGCTCTGGATATAAGGGGGCTCAGAGCTCAGGACCCTACATTCTCCAGCAGAGATCACCTGCTCCTGGTTCTTCACCACCTGAGGATACTTTGCCTTCTACCTGCCATCATGCAGCCTACTCCCATCTTCTCAGGACTTGGCCATCACTTGGCTCAGGCTCCTGCTCTGCCAGCGGCCATTCAGGACCAAACAACACCCAAGAAAGACTTTGATATTGATTCCCTACTATCCAGAGAAGACAGACCGGCTCCCCGAGTGATTGTGGAGGAACCTGGCTGGCAGATGCCCCCTGCACCCCATGGCTACTCCTATGGGGCCATGTCGTACCCTCCAGTATTTCTCTGCCAACCTGCAGCCTTCCCCGGCTATGTTCAGCCCCAGCAGCACTACAGACCACTCAGTGGAGGGTGCAGAGTCCACACTCCTCAACTTGTTATATTAATTCTATATAGTTAGTTTTTGGTGCTAATATAATCTTTACAAAACGTTGCTTAGATCAGGAGAGATGTGGATTTTTATTCTTCAGGATAAGAATTGCTGAGACTTGTATTTCTCACATCAGAATAATCATCTTGAATTACACTTGTAGAAGTTGTAGCTCCGTTTCCTCCAGTCCTGGGTTCGCTCCTTCCTTCCTTCTTGCCTGTGGTAACATCGCCACCTTCTGCTTCTTCCAGGATATATGTCCTTCAAGTGTCCCATTGAATCTGTGCCCTGCAAGACGGGACCCTCCAAACTGAAGAGGATTAGGACGGTCTTCACTCCAGAACAGCTGGAAAAGTTGGAGAAAGACTTCCTGAAGCAACAGTACATGGTGGGGACAGAACGAGTGGACCTCGCTGCCACACTTGGCCTCACAGAAACCCAAACTGGCACATGTACTCGGTTCCCAACTTAAGCCCTTTTTGTTTGGCAATGCATTTTTATTTTAGCTGAACATATTTGCTTTGTAACAGATACAATATGGGTCACAGTGCTGTAACAGCGACCCATATTATATAGAGTGTCTCACATTTTCTTTAGATCCAAGTTCTCAACAATGTGTTCCCCTTTCTTCTTAGGTGAAGGTCTGGTTCCAGAATAGAAGGATTAAGTGAAGGAAAAAGTCTGGAACAGAAGAACGCCAAGCTCTCCCAGTTTGGAGTCCTTCCCAAAGAACCACCAGCTTCAGACACCAGAGAGATTGAAGGAGAGGATGAGGTGGATGTTGATGAGTAGATCTCCATCACCTGCTTTTCCCTTGAGAATTAGGGAAGAGTCACCCGGTCACATGACGTTGATTAAGGTCACAATGAAGTGCTCAGACTGGCCAGTGGCTCTCTCAACCCTTGTGTAACAGCATGACTTTCTATGCAGCTTCCATGCTCCGGTCCAGAGAGCTTGTGGCTAGTCCAAGGGTTGGAAACCCCATCCGAGGTATACGGCCATCTGACTTTTCTCCAAGTGTGGAGGAGTCTGCAGACAACCTAAGGAATAGGATGATGCAGTCTTGCCAAAAAGGCACCATGAACAGGACAATGAGACCAATGAACTTGGCACTTATGCCACAGAAGTGTAATTTTTGGAAGAGCCTAGCTCTACTTGTCACCCAACTAGGAAGAATCCAAGCAAGAGTTGTGTGATGAACGTCATCTTGTAGTAGATTTTAAATGACACATTTGTGCCCCATTTTGTAGGACATGAAGGTTTTAATATTCTTTTTCCAATCTCCCGTGAATGAAAGGTTGGCTTTATACCTTCATTGCTTGATGTATAATTTTAGGACAGGGGTACGTTTAATTAACTAAGAACTTCCCAAGTCATTGGAAGGAAATTAAGGCGCAGTATATACGATTTGTCCCTCATCTTACTGTGGTCCTTTCTAGTAACTGTTACTGTTATGCCTTTTATACGTGCGTTGTCTCAGTGCATCATGCACTATTCTCCTATTCGCAGAAGAGTCAAGTATTTTTGTGGATTTCTTCCAGTTTTACCCTTTAACACTGTCAGTACTGGGGTACTTGGCTCTGGCTGTATAATATTAATACCCCCTCCTTCGCCTTCTGATTGGCTGGAGACTGTTCAGCCCGTCCCCTGTCCTATGATATCTCAGCCCCTATGGTGGCCTGTGAAGGACCATTGTTATTTATATTTGTATGTAGGCCATTTTATATAAGTCAGATGTTTTGTACGGATATTTAATTACCTATTAAAATAAAAAATTGTTATACGTATTAAATTCTCTCTGGTCAATCTCTTCTCTTAGCATTCACGCCCATGTATCTTATTATAATGCTCCTCAACTCTAAAAACATTAAAGATTAACAAACAACCAAAGAGGTGATCCATATCTAAATCCCACCCAACAGATACAAGTATTAAAAAAACAGAATAAAATTGTATAAGCCGTCAGGGGTGATCGAGAAACCCAAAAGCGCAAGGACGCCAAGGCGTTAATTAGAAAATGTTTAATTTTATTAAGCCCAAATTGCAACAACAACAAAAAAAAATAGCATTACAGTGACATGGAGTAAGGAAAGAAGTACGACTAAAACGAGATATGGAAAGAAAATTCACCATATCAATGGGTGACCAGAAAAAAAATCCTTCAAGAGACGCTCCTGAAAAAGAACGAGCCTTATACCCAAGCCGAGGTATAATATAAGCCATAAACTGACAACTGTAATAGTAATTACGGCATAGTCCCAATAGATCGGGAACAAACAATAAGCAGATCTGCACAGACATAATATACTGGATATAACAATGCAGGGGAACGTACGGCACCGAATCCGATATAATAAGACAGGTTATATGGATAATTTTGTTTGTTTATTAAGTCCATATCCTGAAAATCACATAGATCAGTCACCGTCATAAGGCGATTAAACCCAATGAATCCACTTGAATATATTGCAAGAAATACCTTGGGTTATATAGGTCAAGAACACACAAGGGTTTGTTCATAAGCCTCAAACCAATTACCCAAGACTATATTTAATGATCAGCTTTTGTAATATAATTTATGACACCCCAAAAAAGAAGCCATGGAAGGTATAACCTAGATGTAGGAATCAGGACAATAGAGGTCTCCATACATTTGGGGACCAAAGGACTCCGTAAAGCTGTGTAGACCTGAGATTTGCCTCTGGTGCACATTGGACCTCAGGGTTCTTCTGTTCATACAAAGCCATAAGAGCCCCCTTGTTATCAGGTCAGTCATCATCAGTCCCAGGGATAAAAACCTGTTACCCTGCAGCTCTGAAGTGGAAGGTCCACACCAAGGGCTTCATCTGCAAGTGTATTATCTCCAGTGTCTGAACAGAGCTCTAAACTGGGGAGGAGCAGACACCACAGGAGTCTCCGAGACTTGATCTAAAGGTACCGTCACACTTAGCGACGCTGCAGCGATACCGACAACGATCCGGATCGCTGCAGCGTCGCTGTTTGGTCGCTGGAGAGCTGTCACACAGACCGCTCTCCAGCGACCAACGATCCCGAGGTCCCCGGTAACCAGGGTAAACATCGGGTAACTAAGCGCAGGGCCGCGCTTAGTAACCCGATGTTTACACTGGTTACCAGCGTAAAAAAACAAACACTAGATACTTACATTCAGCTGTCTGTCCCTTGCCGTCTGCTTCCTGCACTAACTGCTGGCCGTAAAGTGAAAGCACAGCACAGTCACAGCGGTGAGTCACCGCTGTGTGACTCACCGCTGTGCTTTCACTTTCACTTTACGGCCAGCAGTTAGTGCAGGAAGCAGACGGCAAGGGACAGACAGCTGAATGTAAGTATGTAGTGTTTGTTTTTTTACGATGGTAACCAGGGTAAACATCGGGTTACTAAGCGCGGCCCTGCGCTTAGTTACCCGATGTTTACCCTGGTTACCAGTGAAGACATCGCTGGATCGGCATCACACACGCCGATTCAGCGATGTCTGCGGGAGTCCAGCGACGAAATAAAGTTCTGGACTTTCTTCCCCGACCAGCGACAGCACAGCAGGGGCCTGATCGCTGCTGCCTGTCACACTGGACGATATCGCTAGCGAGGACGCTGCAACGTCACGGATCGCTAGCGATATCGTCTAGTGTGACGGTACCTTAAGAGAGAAAAGTAATAGTAGTAGTTACAGGGATGTGATCATTGTAGGGCAGCTCGGGCTGGTACTAGTAGAGACCATTTCTTATCCTAACCTTAACTCCTAATCTACAGTGGCCCCCACTGTGCTAAACCATATATTATCCATTATTATTACTAGACCTTAAACGCTTGTACTATAACTCCCTCTCTATCCCTAGTCCATAAAAATGTATAACAGACATTATAACAAAGCATTGTCACATAGTACACCCCTATACAAGTAAAAAATATTCCCGTTTTATCAGGAAGGGACGCAGGACACCCCTTACAATACAATATTTATATCGTATATATTTTTGCATACATTGGGGTGTACGGCCCCCTCCAATGCTCAGCAGCGTTGCCCACCTCTTCCATACAAGGCTTTAATTGCAAGCTGGGCATGGTCTCCTTTTCACTTCCCTTTGAGATGGCTTCTGGTTTGGCACATGGACAGGTAGGACATTAGTGATGGGACCATCCATATTTAGGTCACCTGGACGTGGTTGGAGGCCTTTGTGCTCTTAGATCACAAACTTCTAGCCATGTACCTTATGTTATTAACATTTCCAGCAAGTGTGTGTGTGTGTAAGTGTGTGTGTGTGTGTGTGTGTGTGTGTGTGTGTGTGTGTGTGTGTGTGTCTCCGAATAAAATAGGGGATTTCCAGGTTAGGAGGGACCAGAGTAGTGATAGTTGAGACACTTCCTGGGATTAGTCAGAGTGAGATGAGGAGAAGTGAGGTTGTTGCAGTAACAAGTTTAAGAAAAGGAGTCCAGCAGTCCAGGGTTTGAGGGCTGAAAGTCACATGAACATGATGGGACAAGAGCAGCAGGAGAGTGGCAACGACTATGTTCAGTGGGTAATCCCGGAACATCTGAGACCTACGGTCTGGAAAAGGTTGGAGAGCACCTTCCTTTAGTAGCCTCTTGGAGAGGAAAACGGGCAGGGGGCCACAAGCATGAACTAGTCAGGCTAGTCGGGACGCTGTGGTACCAGAGGGCACATTACTGGAACAAAGAATCTCAGTGGAGCTAGGCGGGACAGCACAGTGGAAAGGATCTATGACAAATATGAGGATTACTGTGAGATGCCTGTGACTGAACTGGACGTGCCGAGTAAAGTTGTTTTATTAAAAATGAACTTGGACTCTGTCAATCTGTGTATGATGATGTCTGAAGCAGGAACCCTGCAACCTGAGAACTCTAACCTGAAAGTGAGAATGTTTTGCACTGCACACATCGCACAGCAGTTGGGTCTTTGTAATTTCTTTGCAGGGTGCTTGGGTGTAAAACAGCAGCCCCTCACCATGACTACCACCCTGGCCACCTCACAGTATGTCCCTCACCTTTTCACATGGGTTACAAAGTATTCTGGCTTTAATACAATTCTTGGTTTCACAAGCTCATAAGGGGCAGGAGATGCCTGGCAATGCTTATGGCATCTGTAAACCATCCTACTCAATTCCCCCATACATATGAACGTTCAGCTCAGGGAAAGGCGAGAAAGCTGCAGCCATGATCCCGTCTCCTTCCAGACTCAACAGCAAGTCTTGCGTCGGAACTTACAAGTCAATTCTTATTTCCAAACTTTTTCCATTTCTCTTTTCCAAAAATTACACTGCTAAAAAAATATAAAGGGAACACTAAAATCCTACATCCTAGATATCAACAAATGAAATATTCCAGTTGTAAATATTTATTCATTACACAGTGGAATTTGTTGAGAATAATAAAACCTAAAAATGATCAACATAAATCACAACGAATATCCCACGGAGGTCTGGAGTTGGAAAAATGAAGTTACAGGCTGATCCAACTTCAGTGGAAATGCCTCAAGACAAGGAAATGATGCTCAGTAGTGTTTGTGCCCGCCACGTGCCTGTAGGAACTTCCTACAACGCTTGGGCATGCTCCTGATGAGGAGGCAGATAACCTCCTGTGGGATCTCCTCCCAGACCTGGACTAAAGCATCTGCCATCTCCTGGACAGTCTGTGGTGCAATGTGATGTTGGTGGATGAACATGATGTCCCAGATGTGCTCAATCAGATTCAGGTCTGGGGAACGGGCGGCCAGTCCATAGCTTCAATGCCTTCATCTTGCAGGAGCTGCTGATACACTCCAGCCACATGAGGTCTGTCCTTGTCCTGCATTAGGAGGAACCCAGGGCCAACCGCATCAGCATATAGTCTCACAAGATGTCTGAGGATCTCATCTCGGTACCTAATGGCAGTCAGGCTACCTCTGGTGAGCACATGGTGGGCTGTGCGGCCCTCCAAAGAAATGCCACCCCACACCATTACTGACCCACTGCAAACCAGTCACGCTGAAGGATGTTGCAGGCAGCAGATCACTCTCCACGGTGTCTTCAGACTGTCAGATGTTCTCAGCATGAACCTTCTTTCATCTGTGAAGAGCACAGGGCACCAGAGGCGCATTTGCCAATCCTGTTTTTTTTTGCGGCAAATGCCAAGTGTCCTGCACAGTGTTGGGCTATGAGCACAACCCCCATCTGTGGACGTCGGGCACTAAGACCATCATCATGGAGTCAGTTTCTAACAGTTTGTGTAGACACGAGCACATTTGTGGCCTGTGGAGGTCATTTTGCAGGGCTCTGGCAGTGCTCCTCTTGTTCCTCCTTGCACAAAGGCAGAGGTAGTAGTCCTGCTGCTGGGTTGTTGCCCTCCTACAGCCCCCTCCACGTCTCCTGGTGTACTGGCCTGTCTCATGGTAGCGCTTCTAGTCTCTGGACACTACGCTGACAGACACAGCAAGCCTTCTTGCCACAGCTTGCATTCATGTGCCATCCTGGATGAGCTGCATTACCTGAGCCACTTGTGTGGTTTGTAGAGTCCGTCTCATGCTACTATGAGTGTAAAAAGCAAAACCAACATTCAAAAGTGACCAAAACATCAGCCAGAAAGCATTGGTACTGAGATGTGGTCTGTGGTCCCCACCTGCAGAACCACTCCTTATTGAGTGTGTCTTCATAATTGCCAATAATTTCCATCTGTTGTCTATTCCATTTGCACAATAGCATGTGAAATTGATTGTCAAACAGTGATGCTTCCTAAGTGGACAGTTTGATTTCACAGAAGTTTGATTACTTGGAGTTATATTCTGTTTAAGTGTTCCCTTTATTTTTTTGAGCAGTGTATATTAATATTTGGTCTAAGGCCGGGATCACACTGGAGGTGCCAGGAACGTGTGAGGAGGAGACGAGATCACTGGGGACAGGTGTGCAAACTGGTGGAGGACTAGGCTGGGATCACATCTTTAAGTTGCACCAAAATCCACACTATTTGCATCTGTGGATTTACAGAAAACCCTCCACAAAACAATTCACAAAAAAAGGGCTACAGGAAAATTTTTCCCTAAAAATCTCAATTAATAATTATAAAACCCACAGACCTATAACGAACACACAAGTAGGGGAGGCAGGAGTGTCCAGAGATACAAGGGTAATGGGAAAATTAATTCATTGCCTACACAACTGTCTAATCTGGTTAATGGTTATTGCATTTTTTTAAGCCTTTACCCCTTATTTAATGCGTTTTTTGGTGCAGATTTAAGCACGGCTTTATAAAAGTTTATTTTTATAATACAGAAAAGTTCTCTTGACAAAATAGACTGTAGCTTTTCTCAAGCTTCCCATAGAAGCATCTAAGGGAAAAAAAACAACCCACAGCATTTACGCTACATATGAACATGGACGAAATGTTCAAGAGGAAGATACGATTTCATGAAAACTTCGCCCTAAAGATGCTGCTCTGTGTGGTTTTGGTGCTTTTGTTCCCCCTCTATAGGCTGTTGTAAAGTTTAAAAAAAAAAAGAAAAAAAAGCATGTTAACCCCTTTTTGACCTTGGACAAGAGTACGTCTGAGGTCAGATCCCCTGCTTTGATGCGTGCTCCAGTGGTGAGCCCGCATCAAAGCCGGGACATGTCAGCTGTTTTGTACAGCTGACATGTGCCCACAATAGCAGCGGGTGGAATCGCGATCCACCCGCCGCTATTAACTAGTTAAATGACGCTGTCAAACGCTGACAGCGGCATTTAACTAGCGCTTTCGGCCATCGGGCTGGAAATGCGAGCAACGCTGACCCCCGACATGTGATCAGAAGTCAGCGATGTGTCGGCATAACAACCAGAGGTCTCCTTGAGCATTTGTTAATGCTGGATCGTTATCCTGTGGTCGGCGCTCATAGCAAAGCAACAACTCAACTACATAGGAGCGATCTGGGCTTTGCTCCTATGTAGCAGAGGTCAGAGTTGTGCCAGCTTCTAGCGAGGCTATTGAAGTATGGCAAAAGTAAAAAAAAAAAAAAAAAAAAAAAAAATTTAAAAAAAAAATATGAAGAGAAAAATATAAAAAGTTAAAATCACTCCTCTTTCGCCCCATTCAAAGCAAAATAATAATATTATTATTATTATTATTATTAAAAAATCAAATATACACATTTGGTATCGCCATGTTCAGAATCGCCTGATCTATCAATAACAAAAAAGGATTAACCTGATCATTAAACGGCGTAGCGAGAAAAATTCGAAACGCCAGAATGTTTTTTTAGTTTCCGCGACATTAAATATAAATGCAATAACAGGCAATAAAAAGATCGCATCTGCACAAAAATAGTATCATTTAAACAGTCAGCTCGGTGCACAAAAAATAAGTTTGGAATTTTTTTTTCACCATTTACATAAAAAAACCCTAGACATGTTTGGTGTCTATGAACTCACAATGACCTGGAGAATCATAATGGCAGGTCTGTTTTAGCATTTAGTGAACCTAGCCAAAAAGCCAAACAAAAACAAGTGTGGGATTGCACTTTTTTTTGCAGTTTCACCGCACTTGGTATTTTTTCCCCGTTTTCTAGTACAACACATGGTAAAACCAATGGTGTTCAAAAGTTCTACTCGTCCCACAAAAAATAAGCCCTCACATGGCCATATTGACGGAAAAAAAAAAAAGTTATGGCTCTGGGAAGGAGGGGAACGGAAAACGAAAAAACAAAAATACCCCTGGTCATGACGTGGGTTAAAGAAAAAAGCACCGTTGCAATTTTTTTTAAGTGCAGAATCAAAGCTTTTCTGACCTATTTAATGATACAAACTTGGCTTCATATCAATCAAATAAGTGGGAAAACGCATGAAAGAAACAGCAACCTCGAAAAAAAAAAATCAGGAGAATGAAAACTTTTGTCACTCCTCTTTGGGGGTTTTAAGGGTAATAAAAAACGGATAACCATTATTTTTTCTTCAAGGAGAGTTTTTTTTTTCCTGGATTTTAAATCTGTGTGGCCATGATTACACCCATAGCCTTGGGCGGCGGCGGTCCAACCTTCAAGGGACCAGCTAGTACACAGTCCCGCTCCCCTGTTATTTTGGTTTACAACTAACATTTATCTGACCCTGTTCGTTTGGCCGCTTGCTCATCTTCATATCTCTTATAGAACAGGCAGAAGTCCACCAAAAGGAGGCTTCCTGAAGGCTTCAGAAGTCTACCATCTAAACCCTTCCCAACGCCCTGGACTTTCCCCCTCTGATGGATCTATTGCCCTACAATTTCCCATTACCAAGAATAGACTTTCCAAAATAACTGTCCCTGGTAGATTTTTCTCTTTTTCCCCCTACAGCCTGCCCAGTCTCCATCCACCGGGAAAAAGGGAAGTGGACATCTTCACCGGTTTGAGATGAATTCTCCCTTGTAGAGAATCCCCCTTTGTAGCCGGACTTGTGCTTCAGGAGACTGGGTTTGATCCCTGCCTAACTTTCCCTCAACCCTGTTAAATCATGGATCTTTTCCATTGTAAACTATTATGTTCAGCAATTTTGACAGCAGTAGGAGTGGTCAATAGGACTTGGTAATGACCTTCCCACTTAGGCTGGTGGCAGTGTTACTTCATTACCTTATCAAACCCATTCAGCCGGTTTCGTTAGTTCTCCAGTAACAAAATTAGAGATCGAGACTTTGTGGGTTCGCATCTGAGCCAGGTATCCTGCTAATGTACAGTCTGCTTCCTCATCTATTCTCTTTAAGGGTTGTAGCTGAGCTAACAAAGGATCCACCATATAGGCTTTCAAAGGGAGTCAGCCCTAGAGATTGTGTGACATGTATGTCTAGTACAATATATGGGAGGCCAAGCCAATTTCAGTTTTCTGCAGAGTTTCTCAGGATACCATTGTATCGCTCCACCAGCCATGCAGATTGGTGGGTGGTAGGCAGAATTTGTTTTTTTTGTTTTTAGTTGAATGGATGGTATTACATGAGTGTGGGCTATTGTCAATATATATTTTCTCTGGAATCCTTGCTCTAGAGGGCATTAGCTATGGCTTACAAAAAAATTGGATATTGTAAATAAAGGTTAACAAGAAACAATACCCTCTAAAAATTAACTTTATATTTGAGCTCAATTTTAAATACACAATTTTTTTGATACATTGAGGTACCCGATTATCAACAGCACAATTGACAAAATTAAGACCCCAAAACAAAGAACATCAAGGGTGCATATTATATAACTCTCACCATTTATGGTCCATGTGCTGAACCAGCAACCTGACTTGAGGTTGTGGTATGACAAGTCAAATATAACCAGACACAAATGGTATCTTAAATGCCATCAACAGCCTACCAGTGACACTCCTGTTGAGACGTGGCTAATTCTAATGCCATGGCTCAATACTGCAGCTGTGACACCAAGTCACTACTCACAGAGAAGCCATGAGACCGGGTAATCAGGAAGGCTGGCAATATAGAGGAGAAATACAGTATAGAGGAGAAATACAGTATAGAGGTGAAGTTACAGTCGGAAGTCGAAATGGCAGGAGGATTCAACAAGATAACCAGATAAGAAAGTCAGAGGCAAAGTCCAGGGTCAGGTACCTGAGGTAAGAGCATCAAGAGCAAAAGGGATAACAAGTAGTCACAACAAGTCCTAGGCCCAGCAACAAAATCAGGGACACGCAATAGCCTGGGAATCATTCTGCACAGGAGACACCTGTAGGAAGCTCATCACACCCCAGCCATGACTGACAGCTCAGACTGCTCCTTTCCCAGAGTGGATGGCGAAGCTGCGACTCACTACACTGATGAGTTATGACAGTGTAAGGCAGCCAGGGTGGTAGTAGTGGCAATGAGCTGGTTGTTCCCACACCATGGTGCCCCACAGATGAAATGCAAAGTTCCTTCAGCTGCACATGCAGCATAACACTTACAGTTACTGTCACTCCGGCTTCATGCTTCCATATTCCATAAACTACTGCAGAGTCACAGTCCTTTTCAAACACGTCAACTTTGCTGATAACATGGGCACTCATCACTTTGGCAGCACGAATCACACAGAGCCTCATATCCTGCACTTTTGCCTGCCTTCTGTGCAGACTCCGTTCCTTTTGTATCCTCTTCTGTTCTCCAGGCAATCCATGTCCCATCCATACTCCCTGCGTCACCAGCTCCGTTGTCAGCCCCTCGTCCTGTTCCAATTGTGAAAGGTGCTGGAAGTGCCATCTTAACGACTCCCTCCCCAGTTGTAGACCCCAGATCCTTCTTGGGGATGGTCCTGTTGAGCTGGTGCCTGACTGCACTATTCTCCACCTGGGGCCCCTTACCGTTGTTGCAGCTTTATCCCCACAGCTACCAATCCATCTGGACTCACTACTGCATGCACCCTGCCCTGGGCAAGGCTGCCTGGGCTCTGGCTCTAATCAGAAAGTACCCTTCCTACATATCCCTTCTCTGTGCTGCTCTGCGACCCCTCCCATTTGCTTAACCCCCTATACGGTCTGCATTTTACTAACACTCCTATCTATTCTCTAATGTACCCCCTCTATTGTAACCCCACTGTTACTCTATGCTAACTTCTATCCCTAGTCCTAAACTTAGTGCATGACATTACAGCACATAAACATTACATTTCATATTAAACAATGAGGTGCCGCATGTAATTGTGTGAACAGCGTCCAAGGGAGAGGAGGCACATGAGGGTCCCTGCCACCTCATTACAACAGCAGCAGCATCTAAAGAGGCTCCTGAGCAATATGGATTTGTTTTCTGCAGCTACAAATAAGCCATCCTTTCAGTTAGCACCTTTTGTTACCCACTTCATTTGCTCAGAATTCAGGGACACTTGTTTGGATTTGTAAGTCAATAATTTCTAGTCTGGTCTCATGTAATGTCCACGTGTTTGTGGTGGCTGCTTGTTTCACAGCCATATCTGCATTTTATTTCCCTTGGAGCTGGGGTCGTCCTTACTTGCATGCCCTGCAAATTTTATGAAGATGTATGGCTTCTAATAGTTGGAAAAAAGTTTTTGTGATTTCTTTTCCCTTGGCGGTAACCAGACCCCTATTCTTCCACTCTTGTGCAAACATGGAAATGGCATATTGACCACCAGTGTAGATCGTTACTACTATGTCTTCTGCAAGTTTACAAGCTTCTGTGAGTGCTACAAGTTCTGCAGCCCGTACTGATAACCAATGCACTCCCTGAACACCCATCAGGACTATCCAGACTTACTACTGCATGTCTTGTGGCATTTGTACCCACAGCTGCCACTAGGAATTTCAGGGCCCCATACTGTGAAAATTTTGGGCCCCCTCAACTC
Organism: Ranitomeya imitator; assembly: GCF_032444005.1. NCBI lineage: Eukaryota > Metazoa > Chordata > Amphibia > Anura > Dendrobatidae > Ranitomeya > Ranitomeya imitator. Next base: position 456,111 of record NW_027194022.1, read on the forward strand.
CACCCTGGCTTCACCCCAGTTCCGCCTTCACACCTCAAACCTTCCATAGTCCCTCCACCCTCTCTTGGAAAAGCTCCACTTCTGGTTAATATCGGTCTGCACTTGGACCGCGGTGCATGGACCGGCCACAGGTCTCCTGACCTGAACTCCGCAGCCTCACAGCATGCATGAGGATGCTGGTCAGTAGATTGGTGCCCAGTCCATGCCCTGCTGTGCGAGCGCAGGCCCATAGTCCCCTTGTAAAGGGATTAGTAAATCTGTGTTATAATTGTGGTACTGCTACACTACTCGGTGCATTTCCAAAGTTTGCTTTACTGGTTCTGCTACACAGTTAAGTGTATTACCATTTGTGCGAATTGTATTATCTATTATATGTTATATACTTTTTTTTGTACTTTGTTAAACGTGTAATTAACATTGTTGGAGAGGGGCTGCTGTGTGGTAAGGCTAGACACAGGAAGAGTTAGAGGCAGAGGGCGAGGGACGCCTGAACCATCCGCATGGGCACCAGCCACGAAATGTAAAAGAAGTGATGCCCAGCAATCCACTGCACCAGAACAGGTCAGCAGCAAGACAGCACAGTTGGGAGCCAATAGAGATCCCAGAATGTGGCAACTCATGGGTGGGTACCCTCAGGGCCAGGGCGAACTGGTTGGAGGAACCCAGAGATGCAGTGAGTTTGGACAATAAAGATGTGGTACGAGCTCTGGGGACATTAAAAAAGGGCAGGTCACTCTCATTGTTTCTGACTCTGGGAACTAATGATCTTGTGTCTGGTGCGAAACAGACCGAGAGATGCCTATCCGAAGCAGAGCTGTGCAGGTCTGCGATATGTGACTACAAGAGAAGAGCAGGGAAAGGAAAGGAACATTGTTTTGTGAAGCCTGTTGTCATTGCTGCAAAGGCTCTGGATGTGCTGTGTAGTGAACCCAGTAAAGATGTTCTTGTTGAAGTTGGAACAGTCTGTGTCTCAGTTAATGCAATTCTGCCTGGGGATGATCTCCCGCAGCATAGAGAGGGTCCAGAAGGTGCTGGACCTGAAGACACAGGTATGCTGACTAAGGGCAATTATTTTCCTGTGAGGGGAAGCCAGGACACAGAAGCACAGGTGTCCTTGGCCATGACCGAAACTCATACCCCTTTAAAAAAAAATTACACTGCCATAATAAAAAGATGTTTCCCGATCATATATACCCACATGCATCAATAATTCCTTCCAAACCCCAACCAAAAATTATAAGCCACTGGATGATGTTTTTGAAGCAGGTCAGGATCATCCAGTAGCTTATACATTCCACAAGCCTCCCCCTGGACTCTGTTGGACACGGTCCCCAGTCCCCACTAGCCTCCCCCTGACTCTGTTGGATGCAGGCCCCCAGTCCCCCGCCCTCATCAGCCACAAGATACAAGTCCAGACGCAGCCACATTGAGCCACCTGAAGCCTCTTCTCACCAGAAAGACCCACCCTGCTCGCCTGCTCAACCTGCTCGTCTGCCCGCCACCTCCCCATGCTCATCCAGTCCGCCCGCCACCTCCTCTTCCGTCACCCAGTCAGAAGAGAACGGCAGAAGCTACGACCTCCAAGACCACCCAACCTTTAACAGCGAGAAGGGGTTAGTTATACTACAGAGCCCACCGGACGGGGTCACATACAGCCCAGCTGATGGGATCACACAGGGGAGAATGAGGTACAGCTCCGCACATGGGAGAAGTTTTGCTACAGCTCTACTGCAGACGGGATCACAAGGGAGAGGATGAGATATACAGCTCAGCAGACTGGATCACACAGGAGAGGATTGGATACAAAGCTCAGCAGACTGGATCACACAGGAGAGGATTGGATACACAGCTCAGCAGACTGGATCACACAGGAGAGGATTGGATACACAGCTCAGGAGACAGTATCACACTGGATAGGATTAGATACAACTCAGCAGACGGGATCACCGGAGAGACTCACTCTGCTCATCCGTTATCCGCCCCCAGAGAGCTGGCGGTTGTGCCAGGTTGAGGCATGTGAGACTTCTGCGAGTATCTCGCATGCATTTTGCCCAGTGTGTCTCTGGCGTTACATCAACACTCCCGGGTTTTTTTTTATTATTTATTGCAGCACTGGAATGGCGCTTTCAATTTACTTCCCCTTGCCTCCTGTCTTAATGTACCTTCACACATAACGATATTGTTAACGATATCGTTGCCATTTGTGACGTAGCAACGATATCGTTAATGAAATCGTTATGTGTGACAGGCAGCAGCGATCAGGCCCCTGCTGGGAGATCGTTGGTCGCTGAATAAAGTCCAGAACTTTATTTCGTCGCTGGACTCCCTGGAGACATCGCTGGATCGGCATGTGTGACACCGATCCAGCGATGTCTTCACTGGTAACCAGGGTAAACATCGGGTAACTAAGCGCAGGGCCGCGCTTAGTAACCCGATGTTTACCCTGGTTACCATGCTAAAAGTAAAAAAAAACAAACACTAGATACTTACCTACCGCTGTCTGTCCTCCAGCGCTGTGCTCTGCACTCCTCCTGTACTGGCTGTGAGCCAGAAAGCAGAGCGGTGACGTCACCGCTCTGCTTTCCGGCTCCCAGACAGTACAGGAGGAGTGCAGAGAAGCAGAGCGCAGCGCTGGAGGACAGACAGCGGTAGGTAAGTATCTAGTGTTTTTTTTTTTTTACTTTTAGGATGGTAACGAGGGTAAACATCGGGTTACTAAGCGCTGCCCTGCGCTTAGTTACCCGATGTTTACCCTGGTTACCGGCATCGTTGGTCGCTGGAGAGCGGTCTGTATGACAGCTCTCCAGCGACCAAACAGCGACGCTGCAGCGATCCGGGTCGTTGTCGGTATCGCTGCAGCGTCGCTAAATGTGAAGGGGCCTTTATACTTACCCTCCCGTGGCTTCATCTTTTAAGTGCAGCTCCGCTCCTATGGCAACATCAATTGTATAGCACCCTTGTGCCAGCACTGTTCAAGCGATGTCAGAACAATCATTCCTGGAGCCTAGGTGATATTGTTATTACAAGCAAGCTCCGAGACAGTCACCTCCGCCTTCATTCTCCTTGCCTTGGTATGCAGGAGCAACTGATATAAAGCGGCTGGCAGACGCAGAGTTCACTTCCTATTAATTTGAAGGTGGGGAGAAAGAAACAGGCGATGATTTGTTGTGATGCTCCCATGTCATAAAATTGTCACTTGGGCTATGGAAACGCAAGTTCGGACATCAGTGGAACCGGACTGGCACCAGAGGGAATGAGGAGTAGCTCAAGTATTGGACAACCACTTTATACAAAACCAAGAATGTGACCAAAAAGTCTAAAATAAAGATTTCTGTTGAGAAAAAAAAAAAGTTGATGTTTTAAAACTTCATTACTACATTATTAAACAGGTTCTTGTATTTGTTTTTGTTTGTTTTAAATGACAAAACAAAAAATGGGGTGTATACATACCCTAGAGTGAGTGTTCTCAGAATTTTTCAACTTCAAATTTTTTTTTTTTCTGTTTGAAGCAGCAGACTAATGAATTTAGAATTTTGTTTTAATCACATGAATATCCATATCGTCCATTGGCACATGACAGATTTTGAAGCCACAAGGTCTCTACTGATGCACTGTACAGCCAGATGTCAGTCAGTACCAGGACATGTTTACAGCCGCGGTGCACTATATACTGATGCACTGCTAAGGAAACATTTTCAGTTGCTCATGGCTAGGGATGGCAAAACTGTTCGACCCGGGATTGGGACCGTGGTTACTCCGTTAAAGCAAACAAATGGTTAATACACCCAATTTACGTAGCGGGTAGGCATTCGCTCTTCCTGCTGTGACGCATCGCTGTGTCACTTCCGGGCCGCCCCTTATCTCCTGGGCATATGTGATTGGCTGTGGCCTGTCACGTGGCAGAGCTGGAAGGGCTAACGCAAACCCGGTAAGTATGATCAGTATGGTTATTAACCATTTGCTTGCTTTAACAGAGCAACCCATTCACGAATCCGGGTAAAACCGAACAGTGCGCCCATCTCTACTCACGGCAGCGGGGCTTTCAGTGCGGCAGCCACACGGCTTCCAAACCCTACTAACCTGTCAATGCACCCTATATCTTCAGGTTAGCAGCATTATTTTAATGTTACCTTTTTAAAGTGGTTTTCTTTTATTTTACATAAGTATTCTGGCTTGTTTTATTTTCACAGATCTGTACAGATGAATTTAACGAGTTCTGACTATTACCAATAGAAGTCCCATCGTTGTAAAAAAAAAAAAAAAAAACAAAAAAAAAAAAATCAACCTTGTGGATTCATTGACCACGTAATGCAGCGTTTCGACAGTGGCCTTGATTTGTCATACCTTAAATGTTCGGACTATGCAAATTGGTAGTGGCATGACATTAACCCAGCATACCCTGAAAACCCCTCTTTATCCTGGATAGTGATTGTTTTGTGTACACAAACACTAGGCATCGTGACAATGATTTACAAGTACATGAGTGCAGACCACAAAACAGTGTCAGTTCAGATCCAACACGGCAAGAATTGCCCTCTAGGAGAAGTCCGCTGAACTACTGTATTCGATTCACCATTGTGTCAAAGTGTTAAATAGATTTATAGACTCAGTCAGTATATATCTTTTGGACAATCAAAACTTTGTGAAACATCTCACCGTTGAATTAAGTAATTTGTATTTACAATTACGGGAACAAATCCCCCCCAAGAAGGTGGCTTGCCACCAAAACCAACAGCAAAAATAACAGCCTCAAAAGCTATACAGGAGCTTCCGGTGAGAAAATATGGGAAACAAAAAAAATGGACATTTACAGAGTAGGATCTAAGGCAGAGAATAACACAACTGATGTATGGGAAACTGTGAATGTAGATGGACAAGGGGCAAGCCCACAAACTACCGCAACAGAAAATCTGGATTGTGTGTGGGTCACAGGAAAGAACATCAGAAAAGACAAAAAAAGGTTAACTCTTACAACTTATTGCCTTTGACACATGAACATTTGGCGTTTCACGGTCATGGTTTCACTTAGCATGTGTAAATATCAAGAGAGATGACAAACTTGTTACAACAAGAAAACACTTTTACTGTCCCATGTGCCTAGAGAACAAAAACAAATTAACTTTAGGTAGGGTCGGGCGTTTTTGAAAAGATTACATATATTGCGTGTGTTTTCTTTTTTCTCCTTACGCTTAGAGCATGTCCACCTTTTGTGGCTAGGTGCTTTTTCTAAATTCCTACATTTATGACCTAGGAGACATTTGTTATCGAACTACTTGTAATTGAAAATGTTGCACTCTGTCTCTTGTTGGCTGCAGAACAAGTTGCTGAGGTCAGGCACATTAATCTTTACTTTATCAGATGTGTTAAGGACATATTTTTGTGGTACTTACTATTAATATCGTTGACACTTTAGAAACTCACAGACTGCACAGTCCTCCACTCCGTACAATGGCTGCTGGTGACCAGACCCATCCATCAGTCTTCTCCAATAGAAAAGCCATTTCTCGTTTGAAGATCAGAATTGGACAAGGCCGGTAGGTCACATGCTCGGCCTCCTCTTCACGTCTGTTAAATATAATCATACGGTCCTCTGATGCCGACCTTAGGTTATAGCAAAGTTGATGGAACGAATTTTAATTTATTATTTATGAGTTGGATTTCTTTTTACTTTACCACTTTAAGCGGCTTGAAATATTCACCATTATATTTATATATGCATATTACGTGTGTATAATATCTATTGCACATTAACGTATTCGCTACAAACAGTAAAGGGATTATCCCATGAACAATATACTGTACACTTTACTAGGTCTTGGAATAATCACAGGTATGCAAAGCTTGGCTTTATGAAAATTACTTCAAATCCCATGACTGACTTTATGCCCTGATCACCCGCCCCCCCCCAAAAAAAAAAAAAAAAAAAAAAAACTACCGTAAAGTATGAATTTTGCCACCCTAAAAAATGCACACAAAATTGCATACAAGCTAGATGTACAAGAGAACTCTTTACTGTACCCACAAATTTACACTATTATATATAAAAATGTGTTCAACATTCATTCGGCAACATTATTGGAAATTGTTGCTACTATTCCCTTCAAAGCTTCTCTCGCTCCCTTTTGTCTTGTACAAGGCTGTGTACCGTCTCTGAAGCGTCCAGTAGTCTTCCCCCCTTTACCTTCCATCTTTCTCTAATAGAAGGCTGTGGATCTTCTCTGTGAAGCCCCCAGCAGTTGTCCCCCATCATGTTCACAGAGAAGATCCGCAGCCTTCTATCAGAGAAAGAAGGTGAACAAGATGGGGGACAACTGCTGGGGGTTTCACAGAGAAGATCCACAGACTTCTATTAGAGGGAGAAGGTGAAGTGTCTAGCAGTTGTTCCTCACCATGTTCACCTTCCATCTTTCTCTTATAGAAGGTTGCGGATCTCATCTGTGAAGCCTCCCACAGATGTTCCCCATCATTTTTATGTTCCATCTCCTTAATATCCTGATGAAATCTTTCACATTGCTCTTCGCTAACAGCACCAATTTTTTCAGGAAAGTTGTCCAAATGGGAATGTATAAAATGTAATGTGGTGGAAGGAGAAGTCTTGTCTGATAAAGTAAACTTTTGGAAACTATGTTCTCGAGTTCAGGTTGCAAACTTGAGTTCTTGGTCAAACTTTTTTTTGGCTCCAGTGAGGAGTCCTATCCCAGCTGTCACATTCACACAAAAATCATGGGTACTTGGTCTATCCTCGTTGATACGCAAGGATGAAAGAGAGAACTTACAAAATCAGCACATATTGGTCATCCTTTATCCTCTTGGTTAAAGTAAATTTGTCACTAGGTTTTTCTCATTTAAGCTGCAGCCACCACCGTAATCCCATATATACCTTATTCTATAAGGCTGTGTGCAAGTCCCCAGGCCGATCAGTGAGAATAAATGCCGTTTCTGAAATTATACAGGAGGGGCAGTCTGGTCTCATGGGCCTTGCTGATCTTGGCACAACGCCTCCCATCTCGTGAATGGCGTCCTCATCTGCTTCATTTGGATAACGCGTCCTATGTCATACAGTCTCCTCCATTGCGCTCCTGCACAGGTGCACTCATCTCTGCACTGTTGAGGACAGAGCAAAGTATCGTAATGTGCGGGGAAAGCTGAAGGAAAGCCTGCCTTATCCCAAGATCTATTGAGAAAAATGAATTTTGCTTGTGGAAAAACCATTGAAAGCAGATTGTGCCTCCTTCTGTGACCCAATCCATGTGATTCCTCCTCTTACTCCTGCACACCATGAGCGCACTATAAATTCAAAGCCTTCATATCTCAGAAGTGCTCCATTGATTGTGGGTTACAGGTCTAAAAAAAAGGATCCATGATCCGAGACATCTTCGTGTACTACACAGACCTCATTCTAATGGCAGTAACTATGATCAACATTTTGTGTAATGTGACTTTTGTTACGTTTTGTATTTTAAAAATGTCAGTAATTTATACATATAATTTTTTTTTTATACGTAACTAAAATCACAGGTTTCTCTGGTACAAACTTTTTTTGGCCTTTGTCAATGTTCCATTAGTTATAGTTATTTTAATTTAACAGTTTGAGAGAAGCTCGTTGTGGCATTAATGACAGGTTACTCGCCGTTTGATCTCTATCAAGGTGTGTAAACTGTTTTCTTGTGAAATCTTTGAAAAAAAATTCCAGAAGCTTTTACACAAATATCCACAATAATAGATCTTTTTCCTTCTACAGACTATTTTATTAGGTCACAGCTGTGTTTCTATGGCAATCTTGGGGCATGCTACATCATTCCCTATAGCCCAAATAGCCAATAAAGAGTTTCTATTAACCCCCACCCTTTCATATCCTAACAATAATATTGATTACGGTAACGCTATAACACCCCCCCCCATGCTAAACAGCACAATGTTACCGGTTATGGCCAGTAACTCACCCTTGGCTGCCGATTCAATTACCCCCAACACACCCTATAGCGACAGCGAATGCAGGCGTAGACGTCACATGTCTTACCAATCCTTCCCTAACAATTCCCACCAACATTTTCGCTACCCCTCAAAGTCATCCCTCCCGATACCACCGCAGACACAGCTCACATACGAGACGCCCAGATCTCGAGCCTCTGGATGGCTCTTCACATCCACATCAGAGGTGCCCGACACGTCACAGAGTCCCGATAAGCAAAATCTGGCACGTGACAAATGCCAAAAGTCGCGTGCTCCATCACAGGTTATCAGCCGGTCTAGCTCTTCAGAAATGTCGGAGCTGTGGCTGGGACTGGTGGAAATACAGTAAAAGTCAAATTCTTGCAAAACTGAACAATCAGTGCTGTGTGTAATTATTTATGTTACAAAAATTGACAATACATACATACATCTATAATTCCTATGCCACTAGATTGGAATCTAGGAGGAGCTCCTGGAATTAACTCCATTCTGGAAGTTTCAGTCATGAGCCGTCTAGATTGGATTTGATCCTATGAGGACATCACTCCAGCAACTCCATTCTAGTCATGTCAGCAATGAACTGTACAGAATAGAGGCTACAGGGAAAAACTCCAGTCACCTCAGCACCAAAACTTACAGATTGGAGGCTACAAAGAGATCCTCAAAAACATCCACTAAAAAAATCCTTTAAAAATCCTTTAAAAAGATGTGTAGTAGAGGGGTTACAAGGACACTAAACTTCAGGAGGGCAAATTTCCAACGGATGAGAGAGGATCTTGGTGCAATTAACTGGGACGATATCCTGAGACACAAAAATACACAAAGAAAATGGGAGACATTTATTAGCATCCTGGATAGGACCTGTGCACAGTATATACCGTATGGGAATAAACATACTAGAAATAGGAGGAAACCAATATGGCTAAATAGAGCTGTAAGGGGCGCAATAAGTGACAAAAAGAAAGCATTTAGAGAATTTAAGGAAGTAGGTAGTGAGGAGGCATTAAATAAATACAGAAAATTAAATACATTCTGTAAAAAACAAATCAAGGCAGCAAAGATTGAGACAGAGAGACTCATTGACAGAGAGTAAAAATAATCCTAAAATATTCTTTAACTACTAGTGTTGAGCATTCCGATACCGCAAGTATCGGGTATCGGCCGATACTTGCGGTATCGGAATTCCGATACCGAGATCCGATATTTTTGTGATATCGGGTATCGGAAGTGTAAAATAAAGAATTAAAATAAAAAATATTGTTATATTCACCTCTCCGGCGGCCCCTGGACATCTGCGCGAGGAACCGGCGTCCGGCACAGCTTCTTTCTTCAAAATGCGCGCCTTTAGGACCTGTGGTATGACGTCCCGGCTTCTGATTGGTCGCGTGCCGCCCATGTGACCGCCACGCGACCAATCAGAAGCCGCGACGTCATTCCTCAGCTAAAGTCCTAGAATGAGCGCCTTTTAGGACCTGAGGAATGACGTCGCGGCTTCTGATTGGTCGCGTGGCGGTCACATGGGCGGCACGCGACCAATCAGAAGCCGGGACGTCATTCCACAGGTCCTAAAGGCGCGCATTTTGAAGAAAGAAGCCGTGCCGGACGCCGGATCCTCCCGCTGATGTCCAGGGGCCGCCGGAGAGGTGAATATAACAATATTTTTTATTTTAATTCTTTATTTTACACTTTAATATGGATCCCAGGGCCTGAAGGAGAGTTTCCTCTCCTTCAGACCCTGGGATCCATGAGGATACATTCCGATACTTGATGTCCCATTGACTTGTATTGGTATCGGATATCGGTATCGGCAATATCCGATATTTTTCGGGTATCGGCCGATACTATCAGATACCGATACTTTCAAGTATCGGACGGTATCGCTCAACACTATTAACTACATAAATAGTAAGAAACTAAAAAATGATAGTGTTGGCCCCTTAAAAATAGTCTGGGTGCAATGGTGGATGAGGATGAGGAAAAAGCCAATATGCTAAATGACTTTTTTCATCAGTATTTACACAAGAGAATCCCATGGCAGACAAAATGACTAGTGATAAAAATTCCACATTAAATGTCACCTGCTTAACCCAGCAGGAAGTGCGGCAGCGTCTAAACATCACTAAAATTGACAAATCTCCGGGCCCGGATAGGCTACACCCTCGAGTACTGCAGGAATTAAGTACAGTCATTGATAGACCATTATTTTTAATCTTTAAAGACTCCATAATAACAGGGTCTGTACCACAGGACTGGCGTATAGCAAATGTGGTGCCAATATTCAAAAAGGGAACAAAAACTGAACTCGGAAATTATAGGCCAGTAAGCTTAACCTCTACTGTGGGTAAAATCCTGGAGGGCATTCTAAGGGATGCTATACTGGAGTATTTGAGGAGGAATAACCTCATGACCCAGTATCAGCACGGGTTTACTAGGGACCGTTCATGTCAGACTAATTTGATCAGTTTCTATGAAGAGGTAAATTCTGGATTGGACCAAGGGAACCCAGTGGATGTAGTGTATATGGACTTTTCAAAAGCTTTTGATACGGTGCCACACAAAAGGTTGATACATAAAATGAGAATAATGGGGATAGGGGAAAATATGTGTAAGTGGGTTGAGAGCTGGCTCAGGGATAGGAAACAAAGGGTGGTTATTAATGGAGCACACTCGGACTGGGTAGCGGTTAGCAGTGGGGGTACCACAGGAGTCAGTATTGGGCCCTCTTCTTTTTAACATATTTATTAATGACCTTGTAGGGGGCATTCAGAGTAGAATTTCAATATTTGCAGATGACACTAAACTCTGCAGGGTAATCAATACAGGGGAGGACAATTTTATATTACAGGATGATTTATGTAAACTAGAAGCTTGGGCTGATAAATGGCAAATGAGCTTTAATGGGGATAAATGTAAGGTCATGCACTTGGGTAGAAGTAATAAGATGTATAATTATGTGCTTAATTCTAAAACTCTGGGCAAAACCGTCAATGAAAAAGACCTGGGTGTATGGGTGAATGACAAACTCATATTCAGTGGCCAGTGTCAGGCAGCTGCTACAAAGGCAAATAAAATAATGGGATGCATTAAAAGAGGCATAGATGCTCATGAGGAGAATATAATTTTACCTCTATACAAGTCACTAGTTCGACCACACTTAGAATACTGTGCACAGTTCTGGTCTCTGGTGTATAAGAAAGACATAGCTGAACTGGAGCGGGTGCAGAGAAGAGCGACCAAGGTTATTAGAGGACTGGGGGGTCTGCAATACCAAGATAGGTTATTACACTTGGGGCTATTTAGTTTGGAAAAACGAAGACTAAGGGGTGATCTTATTTTAATGTATAAATATATGAGGGGACAGTACAAAGACCTTTCTGACGATCTTTTTAATCATAGACCTGAAACCGGGACTAGGGGGCATCCTCTGCGTTTGGAGGAAAAAAGGTTTAAGCATAATAACAGATGCAGATTCTTTACTGTAAGAGCAGTGAGACTATGGAACTCTCTGCCGTATGATGTAATGAGTGATTCATTACTTATATTTAAGAGGGGACTGGATACCTTTCTGGAAAAGTATAATGTTACAGGGTATATACACTAGATTCCTTGATAGGGCGTTGATCCAGGGAACTAGTCTGATTGCCGTATGTGGAGTTGGGAAGGAATTTTTTTCCCCAATGTGGAGCTTACTCTTTGCCACATGGGGTTTTTTGCCTTCCTCTGGATCAACATGTTAGGGCATGTTAGGTTAGGCTATGGGTTGAACTAGCTGGACTTATAGTCTTCCTTCAACCTTAATAACTATGTAATAATAATAATAATCTTTATTTTTTGTATAGCGCTAACATATTCCGCAGCGCTTTACAGGTTGCACACATTATCATCGCTGTCCCCTTGGGGCTCACAATCTAAATTCCCTATCAGTATGTCTTTGGAATGTGGGAGGAAACCCACGCAAACACGGAGAGAACATACAAACTCTTTGCAGATGTTGTCCTTGTTGGGGTTTGAACCCAGGACTCCAGCGCTGCAAGGCTGCTGTGCTATCCACTGAGCCACCGTGTAACTATGTAACTATGATCTAGACCGCTCACTAGTGAATCTGCTAGAATGGAGTTGCTAAAACGAGGACCTCAAAAAAATCCACTCTGATCCAATGTTGTAAATTATAAGGCCTGTTGGCTGCACTCATGTTTTTCCCCATGAGGCTACACTTGCTCCTTAAAAAACTCCATTCTGTACAGTTCAGTGCAGAGGTGACAAGAATTGAGGCTACAGGATGATCCTCAAAAAATCCACTCCAATCTAGTCACCTCACCAGTGAATCAGCTACAGTGGAGTTGCTAAAATGAGGTCATCAAAAAACATGTGACTAGATTGGAGATGAAATGTTGAGGCCTCACTGTAGTCACCTCACCAGTGAACAATCTAGAGTAGAGTGGCTGGAATGAGGACCACAAAATATCCACTCCGATCCAGTCACTTCAGTAGTGAGCCGTCTAGAGTGGAGTTGATAAAATGAGGCCTAAAAAAATCAACTCAAAACTAGACTGCTTACGAGTGAATCAGCTAGAATGGAGTTGATTTTTTGAGGACCACAAAAAGTCAACTCCAAACTAGACGCAACCCTCACACTATGGCTGAAAGTAAAAAAAAATGAATGCCAGGACGTGAGCTCATGCACAAGGCTGCAGGACACGCCCACATGCTAGAAAAATCTAAAAGGAGGAGCGAGGGAGTGACCCAAAGCCTTCAGTTAGTAGGTGGCACAGACAAGCATGAAGGAACAAGCTATTAAAACAATACAATAGCAAAATGAAAGATATGAAAAGGACATGAAGGGAACAGCACACTGGCTAGAAGACAGTGAAGCTCCCCTGGTATTTTGGCTTATAACAAACATTTATCTGACCCGGTTTGGCCGCTTGTTCATCTTCATATCTTTTATAGAACAGGCAGAAGTCCACCAAAAGGAGGCTTCCTGACAGACTCCATAAGTGAGATTCAAAGTCATCTATCTAAAACCTTCCCAACGCCCTGGACTTTACCCCTCTAATGGATCTATTGCCCTACAGTTTCCAATTACTAACAATAGACTTTCCAAAATAACTGTCCCTGGTACAGTTTTCTCTTTTTCCCCTACAGCCTGCCCAGTCTCCATCCACCGGGAAAAAGGGAAGTGGACGTCTTCACCGGTTTGAGATGAATTCTCCCTTTTAGAGAACCCCCCTTTGTAGCCGGACTTGTGCTTCAGGAGACTGGCTTTGATCCCTGCCTAACTTTCCCTCAAACCTGTTAATAGTTTACAATGGAATAGATCCTTGATTTATGTTCAGCGATTTTGACAGCAGTAGGAGTGGACAATAGGACTTGGTAATGACCTTCCCACTTAGGCTGGTGGCAGTGCTACGTCATCACCTTCACAAACACTGATTCAGGTGGTTTCATTAGTTCTCCAGTAACAAAATTAAAGATTAAGACTTTGTGGGATCGAATCTGAGCCACGTATTCTGCTAATGTACAGCTGCTTCCTCATCTATTCTCTTTAACCCCTTTACCCCCAAGGGTGTTTGCGCGTTAATGACCGGGCCAATTTTTACAGTTCTGACCACTGTCCCTTTATGAGGTAATAACTCTGGAACGCTTCAACGGATCCCAGTGATTTATACATTTTTTCTCGTGACATATTGCACTTCATGATAGTGGTAAAATTTCTTTGATATGATTTGCACTTTGTGAAAAAACAGAAATTTGGTGAAAATTTTGAAAATTTCACAATTTTCCAAATTTGCGTTTTCATGTCCTTAAATCACAGAGCTATGTCACAAAATAATGTAGTAACATTTCCCACATGTTTACATCAGCACAATTTTGGAACCACATTTTTTTTTGGTTAGGAAGTTATAAGGGTTAAACGTTGTCCAGTGTTTTTTTTTTTTTTAGGGCCCACAACATTTAAAGTCACTGAGGGGTCTATGACAGAAAATATCCAAAAGGGACACCATTCTAAAAACAGCACCCCTCAAGGTGCTCAAAACCACATTCAAGAAGTTTAATTTACTCTTCAGGTGCTTTACAGGAATTTTTGCAATGTTTAAATAAAAACGGTTACTCCGTTTGCTTAGATTTCAGGGACACTGGTTTGGATTTCTAAGTCAATAATTTCCAGACTGGTCTCATGTAATGTCAACGTGTTTGTGCTGGTTGCTCGTTGTTTCACAGCCAGATCTGCCTTTTATTCCCCTCGGAGAAGGGATTGTCCTTACGTCAATGTCCTCCACATTTCAATATAGTCATCTTTTTGCGAAGCCGTATTGCTTCTAATAGTTGTAAAATGAAGTTTTTGTGATTTATTTACCCTTGGCGGTAACCAGATCCCTATTTTTCCACTATTGTGCGAACAGGGGTAGTGGAAACGGCATATTGACCATCAGTGTACATTGTTACAATTATGATGATAAAAAGGACTGAAATTTTCTCCTTCGGTAAAATTCATTAAGTTTCAAGCATTTATTGGTATTAAATGTATTAAACTAATGATTTTAAATTAGCAGATGACTGCATAGAAAGGGGTCCAGCCCATATCTGCACTCACTGGAGAGCTTGAGGAAGGGGAGTTAAACAGCTCCTTTCATGTGGTGTTGGTGCTGTGTGGCAGCCATTTTTGCTGTGGTTTTGTGCTGGTGCGGTCTGGAGTTATGAGGACTCAGTCTTGCAGTATGGGCGCGGTGAGGCACCAGGCCGTCCGCCGTGCCGGTGCATTGTCGCTGCGGCAGTGATCGGCGCATGACTCTGCTCTGTTAGGGCGATAGGGACTCATGAGGTTTGCCGTGACGTGGCAACGGGCTTCATACAAACTGATCAGAATGTAAAACTAAGAACATGTTCAGTTATATATATTTTTGCCTAGCGACAGTAGATCAATGTATGATTTTTGGAGGTGGTGTCCATACTCTGCATATTGCAAAACTTATGAGAAAGTTCGTATGGTCAACCTGTGGATCCACTGGGGAAAGTTTCATTACCAATCCAATAGCAAAAAACTACAAATCTCCACATCCAAGTCGTGAATGTCCCACGATTCAGCCATGTGCCAGGTTGGAGTGATCATTTATAAAAACTATGTACCAAACGGTCAGCAACAGATCTCCCCTTCCTATATGTAATATTGCAATATGGAGGGATGATCTCTTGGCAGATCTGGATATAAGTGACACCACATTGTGTCTTAAGAAGGAACCAAAGAACCCGATTACAATGATTACCAATGATCCTAGAACAATTTCCCTCCCCATCATGTCCCTTGTATGAGGTATCACTACTGAGGTCCAGATTCCCAGCAATGAGTTTTTGTTTTATTTTACAGGACCTCTCATCCTGGCAGGGATAGTAAATCCATAAAAGGAATTAATAAATTATAAACAAACCACAGGTAGTGTAGAATAATAGATTTATAGCTAGTCTACGTTTTATTTTAGTCACCAGCTATATTTTTGTTACGC
Source organism: Ranitomeya imitator (assembly GCF_032444005.1). Taxonomy (NCBI): domain Eukaryota; kingdom Metazoa; phylum Chordata; class Amphibia; order Anura; family Dendrobatidae; genus Ranitomeya; species Ranitomeya imitator. The sequence continues at coordinate 471,566 of NW_027194022.1, forward strand.
CACATTACAATCCATTGATAGGAAATCCTGAAAGCTCTCCGGCAGTCAGAGGGGACAGAACGAGTGGACCTCGCTGCCACACTTGGCCTCACATAAACTCAGGTAAGAACTGGCACATGTACTCTGTTCTCAACTTGAGCCCTTTGTTTGGCAATGCTTTTATTTTTTTAGCTGAACATATTTGCTTTGTAACAGATACAATATGGGTCACAGTGCTGTAACCGTGACCGATATT
>NW_027194023.1:0-21204 GCF_032444005.1 Ranitomeya imitator
GCCATGTTGCTCTAGATCCTGCTGACTTGCTGTGTGTTTTCCTTCTTGTGTAATCTACTCGAGCCAAGCTCTCTTGCAATAATGTCCTACAGGCAAAAATTAAGGCGCGCGGTTTGTGTGATGCTTTCGAAGCAGCTGGTCCCGGCTGTACCCAACGATCTTCTAGCTTAGGAAGACTTCGCTTCTCCCAGAAGGCACCTGGAATATGCAAATTAGCCTCCTGAAGCTTGAATCCCTGGTTTGGTGATGCTTTCGAAGCAGCTGGTCCCGGCTGTACCCAACGATCTTCTAGCTTAGGGAGACTTCGCTTCTCCCAGAAGGCACCTGGAATATGCAAATTAGCCTCCTGAAGCTTGAATCCCTGGTTTGGTGATGCTTTCGAAGCAGCTGGTCCCGGCTGTACCCAACGATCTTCTAGCTTAGGGAGACTTCGCTTCTCCCAGAAGGCACCTGGAATATGCAAATTAGCCTCCTGAAGCTTGAATCCCTGGTTTGGTGATGCTTTCGAAGCAGCTGGTCCCGGCTGTACCCAACGATCTTCTAGCTTAGACTTCGCTTCTCCCAGAAGGCACCTGGGAATATGCAAATTAGCCCTCCTGAAGCTTGAATCCCTGGTTTGGTGATGCTTTCGAAGCAGCTGGGTCCCGGCTGTACCCAACGATCTTCTAGCTTAGGGAGACTTCGCTTCTCCCAGAAGGCACCTGGAATATGCAAATTAGCCTCCTGAAGCTTGAATCCCTGGTTTGGTGATGCTTTCGAAGCAGCTGGTCCCGGCTTGTACCCAACGATCTTCTAGCTTAGGGAGACTTCGCTTCTCCCAGAAGGCACCTGGAATATGCAAATTAGCCTCCTGAAGCTTGAATCCCTGGTTTGGTGATGCTTTCGAAGCAGCTGGTCACGGCTGTACCCAACGATCTTCTAGCTTAGGGAGACTTCGCTTCTCCCAGAAGGCACCTGGAATATGCAAATTAGCCTCCTGAAGCTTGAATCCCTGGTTTGGTGATGCTTTCGAAGCAGCTGGTCCCGGCTGTACCCAACGATCTTCTAGCTTAGGGAGACTTCGCTTCTCCCAGAAGGCACCTGGAATATGCAAATTAGCCTCCTGAAGCTTGAATCCCTGGTTTGGTGATGCTTTCGAAGCAGCTGGTCCAGGCTGTACCCAACGATCTTCTAGCTTAGGGAGACTTCGCTTCTCCCAGAAGGCACCTGGAATATGCAAATTAGCCTCCTGAAGCTTGAATCCCTGGTTTGGTGATGCTTTCGAAGCAGCTGGTCCCGGCTGTACCCAACGATCTTCTAGCTTAGGGAGACTTCGCTTCTCCCAGAAGGCACCTGGAATATGCAAATTAGCCTCCTGAAGCTTGAATCCCTGGTTTGGTGATGCTTTCGAAGCAGCTGGTCCCGGCTGTACCCAACGATCTTCTAGCTTAGGGAGACTTCGCTTCTCCCAGAAGGCACCTGGAATATGCAAATTAGCCTCCTGAAGCTTGAATCCCTGGTTTGGTGATGCTTTCGAAGCAGCTGGTCCCGGCTGTACCCAACGATCTTCTAGCTTAGGGAGACTTCGCTTCTCCCAGAAGGCACCTGGAATATGCAAATTAGCCTCCTGAAGCTTGAATCCCTGGTTTGGTGATGCTTTCGAAGCAGCTGGTCCCGGCTGTACCCAACGATCTTCTAGCTTAGGGAGACTTCGCTTCTCCCAGAAGGCACCTGGAATATGCAAATTAGCCTCCTGAAGCTTGAATCCCTGGTTTGGTGATGCTTTCGAAGCAGCTGGTCCCGGCTGTACCCAACGATCTTCTAGCTTAGGGAGACTTCGCTTCTCCCAGAAGGCACCTGGAATATGCAAATTAGCCTCCTGAAGCTTGAATCCCTGGTTTGGTGATGCTTTCGAAGCAGCTGGTCCCGGCTGTACCCAACGATCTTCTAGCTTAGGGAGACTTCGCTTCTCCCAGAAGGCACCTGGAATATGCAAATTAGCCTCCTGAAGCTTGAATCCCTGGTTTGGTGATGCTTTCGAAGCAGCTGGTCCCGGCTGTACCCAACGATCTTCTAGCTTAGGGAGACTTCGCTTCTCCCAGAAGGCACCTGGAATATGCAAATTAGCCTCCTGAAGCTTGAATCCCTGGTTTGGTGATGCTTTCGAAGCAGCTGGTCCCGGCTGTACCCAACGATCTTCTAGCTTAGGGAGACTTCGCTTCTCCCAGAAGGCACCTGGAATATGCAAATTAGCCTCCTGAAGCTTGAATCCCTGGTTTGGTGATGCTTTCGAAGCAGCTGGTCCCGGCTGTACCCAACGATCTTCTAGCTTAGGGAGACTTCGCTTCTCCCAGAAGGCACCTGGAATATGCAAATTAGCCTCCTGAAGCTTGAATCCCTGGTTTGGTGATGCTTTTGAAGCACCTGGTCCCGGCTGTACCCAACGATCTTCTAGCTTAGGGAGACTTCGCTTCTCCCAGAAGGCACCTGGAATATGCAAATTAGCCTCCTGAAGCTTGAATCCCTGGTTTGGTGATGCTTTTGAAGCAGCTGGTCCCGGCTGTACCCAACGATCTTCTAGCTTAGGGAGACTTCGCTTCTCCCAGAAGGCACCTGGAATATGCAAATTAGCCTCCTGAAGCTTGAATCCCTGGTTTGGTGATGCTTTCGAAGCAGCTGGTCCCGGCTGTACCCAACGATCTTCTAGCTTAGGGAGACTTCGCTTCTCCCAGAAGGCACCTGGTATATGCAAATTAGCCTCCTGAAGCTTGAATCCCTGGTTTGGTGATGCTTTCGAAGCAGCTGGTCCCGGCTGTACCCAACGATCTTCTAGCTTAGGGAGACTTCGCTTCTCCCAGAAGGCACCTGGAATATGCAAATTAGCCTCCTGAAGCTTGAATCCCTGGTTTGGTGATGCTTTCGAAGCAGCTGGTCCCGGCTGTACCCAACGATCTTCTAGCTTAGGGAGACTTCGCTTCTCCCAGAAGGCACCTGGAATATGCAAATTAGCCTCCTGAAGCTTGAATCCCTGGTTTGGTGATGCTTTCGAAGCAGCTGGTCCCGGCTGTACCCAACGATCTTCTAGCTTAGGGAGACTTCGCTTCTCCCAGAAGGCACCTGGAATATGCAAATTAGCCTCCTGAAGCTTGAATCCCTGGTTTGGTGATGCTTTCGAAGCAGCTGGTCCCGGCTGTACCCAACGATCTTCTAGCTTAGGGAGACTTCGCTTCTCCCAGAAGGCACCTGGAATATGCAAATTAGCCTCCTGAAGCTTGAATCCCTGGTTTGGTGATGCTTTCGAAGCAGCTGGTCCCGGCTGTACCCAACGATCTTCTAGCTTAGGGAGACTTCGCTTCTCCCAGAAGGCACCTGGAATATGCAAATTAGCCTCCTGAAGCTTGAATCCCTGGTTTGGTGATGCTTTCGAAGCAGCTGGTCCCGGCTGTACCCAACGATCTTCTAGCTTAGGGAGACTTCGCTTCTCCCAGAAGGCACCTGGAATATGCAAATTAGCCTCCTGAAGCTTGAATCCCTGGTTTGGTGATGCTTTCGAAGCAGCTGGTCCCGGCTGTACCCAACGATCTTCTAGCTTAGGGAGACTTCGCTTCTCCCAGAAGGCACCTGGAATATGCAAATTAGCCTCCTGAAGCTTGAATCCCTGGTTTGGTGATGCTTTCGAAGCAGCTGGTCCCGGCTGTACCCAACGATCTTCTAGCTTAGGGAGACTTCGCTTCTCCCAGAAGGCACCTGGTATATGCAAATTAGCCTCCTGAAGCTTGAATCCCTGGTTTGGTGATGCTTTCGAAGCAGCTGGTCCCGGCTGTACCCAACGATCTTCTAGCTTAGGGAGACTTCGCTTCTCCCAGAAGGCACCTGGAATATGCAAATTAGCCTCCTGAAGCTTGAATCCCTGGTTTGGTGATGCTTTCGAAGCAGCTGGTCCCGGCTGTACCCAACGATCTTCTAGCTTAGGGAGACTTCGCTTCTCCCAGAAGGCACCTGGAATATGCAAATTAGCCTCCTGAAGCTTGAATCCCTGGTTTGGTGATGCTTTCGAAGCAGCTGGTCCCGGCTGTACCCAACGATCTTCTAGCTTAGGGAGACTTCGCTTCTCCCAGAAGGCACCTGGAATATGCAAATTAGCCTCCTGAAGCTTGAATCCCTGGTTTGGTGATGCTTTCGAAGCAGCTGGTCCCGGCTGTACCCAACGATCTTCTAGCTTAGGGAGACTTCGCTTCTCCCAGAAGGCACCTGGAATATGCAAATTAGCCTCCTGAAGCTTGAATCCCTGGTTTGGTGATGCTTTCGAAGCAGCTGGTCCCGGCTGTACCCAACGATCTTCTAGCTTAGGGAGACTTCGCTTCTCCCAGAAGGCACCTGGAATATGCAAATTAGCCTCCTGAAGCTTGAATCCCTGGTTTGGTGATGCTTTTGAAGCAGCTGGTCCCGGCTGTACCCAACGATCTTCTAGCTTAGGGAGACTTCGCTTCTCCCAGAAGGCACCTGGAATATGCAAATTAGCTTCCTGAAGCTTGAATCCCTGGTTTGGTGATGCTTTCGAAGCAGCTGGTCCCGGCTGTACCCAACGATCTTCTAGCTTAGGGAGACTTCGCTTCTCCCAGAAGGCACCTGGAATATGCAAATTAGCCTCCTGAAGCTTGAATCCCTGGTTTGGTGATGCTTTCGAAGCAGCTGGTCCCGGCTGTACCCAACGATCTTCTAGCTTAGGGAGACTTCGCTTCTCCCAGAAGGCACCTGGTATATGCAAATTAGCCTCCTGAAGCTTGAATCCCTGGTTTGGTGATGCTTTCGAAGCAGCTGGTCCCGGCTGTACCCAACGATCTTCTAGCTTAGGGAGACTTCGCTTCTCCCAGAAGGCACCTGGAATATGCAAATTAGCCTCCTGAAGCTTGAATCCCTGGTTTGGTGATGCTTTCGAAGCAGCTGGTCCCGGCTGTACCCAACGATCTTCTAGCTTAGGGAGACTTCGCTTCTCCCAGAAGGCACCTGGAATATGCAAATTAGCCTCCTGAAGCTTGAATCCCTGGTTTGGTGATGCTTTCGCAGCAGCTGGTCCCGGCTGTACCCAACGATCTTCTAGCTTAGGGAGACTTCGCTTCTCCCAGAAGGCACCTGGAATATGCAAATTAGCCTTCTGAAGCTTGAATCCCTGGTGTTGAGCGATACCTTCCGATATCCAGAAGTATCGGTATCGGATTGGATCGGCCGATACCCGATACCAATGCAAGTCAATGGGACACAAATATTGGAATGTAAATAAGCCCTTTCTGTCCTTCTACATTCTGTTTCGGAGAGGAGAAGAGTGTGGGCGGTGCGCGGGCGGACACTGTGCGTGTCTGTGTGTGCGGGCGGGGTCTGTGCTTGCCTGCCAGGGATCTGTATGGGCCTCTCGGGGGTCTGTACGGGTCTGCCGGGGGTCTGTGCGGGCTGCCGGGGGTCTGTGCAGGCTGCCTGGGGTCTTTACGGGCCTGCCTGGGCTCTGTGCAGGCTGCCGTGGGTCTGTACGTGTGTGCAGGCATCGTCCGATAGGACTACAAGTCCCATCGGACGATGCCTGCTACAGTGACAGTGATTGACACATTAGCCAATGATGGGACAGTAGTAGGCCCATCATCCGGCTAATGTGTTGAATGAAAAAACAAACAAACAAAAAAAAACATACATACTACATACATACTACATTCATACTCCATACATACTACATACAGTACATTCGTACATTACATACAATACATACATATAGACATAGAGTACATTAAACATAGAGTATATACTCACCATTACTTGTCATTTTTATCCCCGAAGCCAGTGTCACCTGTAAAAAATATTAAAATAACAAACAACCAATATACTCTATGTCCACAAAAATCCACGAGTGTCCCACGACGATCTCCCGTGGAGAACATACATAACATAGTAACATAGTAACATAGTTAGTAAGGCCGAAAAAAGACATTTGTCCATCCAGTTCAGCCTATATTCCATCATAATAAATCCCCAGATCTACGTCCTTCTACAGAACCTAATAATTGTATGATACAATATTGTTCTGCTCCAGGAAGACATCCAGGCCTCTCTTGAACCCCTCGACTGAGTTCGCCATCACCACCTCCTCAGGCAAGCAATTCCAGATTCTCACTGCCCTAACAGTAAAGAATCCTCTTCTATGTTGGTGGAAAAACCTTCTCTCCTCCAGACGCAAAGAATGCCCCCTTGTGCCCGTCACCTTCCTTGGTATAAACAGATCCTCAGCGAGATATTTGTATTGTCCCCTTATATACTTATATATGGTTATTAGATCGCCCCTCAGTCGTCTTTTTTCTAGACTAAATAATCCTAATTTCGCTAATCTATCTGGGTATTGTAGTTCTCCCATCCCCTTTATTAATTTTGTTGCCCTCCTTTGTACTCTCTCTAGTTCCATTATATCCTTCATGAGCACCGGTGCCCAAAACTGGACACAGTACTCCATGTGCGGTCTAACTAGGGATTTGTACAGAGGCAGTATAATGCTCTCATCATGTGTATCCAGACCTCTTTTAATGCACCCCATGATCCTGTTTGCCTTGGCAGCTGCTGCCTGGCACTGGCTGCTCCAGGTAAGTTTATCATTAACTAGGATCCCCAAGTCCTTCTCCCTGTCAGATTTACCCAGTGGTTTCCCATTCAGTGTGTAATGGTGATATTGATTCCTTCTTCCCATGTGTATAACCTTACATTTATCATTGTTAAACCTCATCTGCCACCTTTCAGCCCAAGTTTCCAACTTATCCAGATCCATCTGTAGCAGAATACTATCTTCTCTTGTATTAACTGCTTTACATAGTTTTGTATCATCTGCAAATATCGATATTTTACTGTGTAAACCTTCTACCAGATCATTAATGAATATGTTGAAGAGAACAGGTCCCAATACTGACCCCTGCGGTACCCCACTGGTCACAGCGACCCAGTTAGAGACTATACCATTTATAACCACCCTCTGCTTTCTATCACTAAGCCAGTTAATAACCCATTTACACACATTTTCCCCCAGACCAAGCATTCTCATTTTGTGTACCAACCTCTTGTGCGGCACGGTATCAAACGCTTTGGAAAAATCGAGATATACCACGTCCAATGACTCACCGTGGTCCAGCCTATAGCTTACCTCTTCATAAAAACTGATTAGATTGGTTTGACAGGAGCGATTTCTCATAAACCCATGCTGATATGGAGTTAAACAGTTATTCTCATTGAGATAATCCAGAATAACATCCCTCAGAAACCCTTCAAATATTTTACCAACAATAGAGGTTAGACTTACTGGCCTATAATTTCCAGGTTCACTTTTAGAGCCCTTTTTGAATATTGGCACCACATTTGCTATGCGCCAGTCCTGCGGAACAGATCCTGTCGCTATAGAGTCCCTAAAAATAAGAAATAATGGTTTATCTATTACATTACTTAGTTCCCTTAGTACTCGTGGGTGTATGCCATCCGGACCCGGAGATTTATCTATTTTAATCTTATTTAGCCGATTTCGCACCTCTTCTTGGGTTAGATTGGTGACCCTTAATATAGGGTTTTCATTGTTTCTTGGGATTTCACCTAGCATTTCATTTTCCACCGTGAATACCGTGGAGAAGAAGGTGTTTAATATGTTAGCTTTTTCCTCGTCATCTACAACCATTCTTTCCTCACTATTTTTTAAGGGGCCTACATTTTCAGTTTTTATTCTTTTACTATTGATATAGTTGAAGAACAGTTTGGGATTAGTTTTACTCTCCTTAGCAATGTGCTTCTCTGTTTCCTTTTTGGCAGCTTTAATTAGTTTTTTAGATAAAGTATTTTTCTCCCTATAGTTTTTTAGAGCTCCAATGGTGCCATCCTGCTTTAGTAGTGCAAATGCTTTCTTTTTACTGTTAATTGCCTGTCTTACTCCTTTGTTTAGCCACATTGGGTTTTTCCTATTTCTAGTCCTTTTATTCCCACAAGGTATAAACCGCTTACACTGCCTATTTAGGATGTTCTTAAACATTTCCCATTTATTATCTGTATTCTTATTTCTGAGGATATTGTCCCAGTCTACCAGATTAAGGGCATCTCTAAGCTGGTCAAACTTTGCCTTCCTAAAGTTCAGTGTTTTTGTGACTCCCTGACAAGTGCCCCTAGTGAAAGACAGAACGGCAGCATCAGCTGATGCGACCGCTCTCCAGGGGCTCCAGGCACACAATGATGGGAGGAAGGTATCCTTCTGCCCTGTATTCCTCCGCCGCTGTAAAAAAATAGTCCATAGTCTCACTTTTGGCATTGCTGTGTGAGAAATTTTCCCACGCAGCAATTGCCATAAAGTGAGACTTTGAACTACAGTAACCTCAGTGATGCACTGCAGGAGCCATTGTCTCCTGTCAGTGTGTCACTGAGGGTCCTATAGAGCAGTGACATCACCCGATGTCACTGTTCTATAGGGGAGATCGTCGTGGGACACTCGTTATTAATTGGACTACGGCGGACAGGTAGTATACGGTTTATTATTTTACATTTTTTGCAGGCGCTGAAGAATGGTAAGTATGGTTAAATGAAGAATATTTAAATACTTTTTTCCTATTGTGTGCGTGTTTTATTAACCCTTTATTACTATTAAATTAATAATGGATAGGCAATACAAAAGCAAGGTGACATTAACCCTTATTACCCCATATCCCACCACTACACGGGAGCGGGAAGAGAGGGGCTAAGTGCCGAATTGGCGCATCTTACAGATGCGCCATTTCTGGGGCGGCTGCGGGCTGGTATTTGTAGCCAGGGGGGCCAATATCCATGGCCCTTCTCTAGGCTATGAATATCAGCCCACAGCTGTCTGCGTAGCCTTTCTTGCTATAAAATATAGAGGGACCCCACTTCATTTTTTGGGGGATCCCCCTATTTTAATAGCCAGTAAAGGCTACGCAGACAGCTGCGGGTTGATATTCATAGCAGGCTACAAATATTGGCCCCCGGCCGTCGGCTTTCCCCCTCTGGCGCAGAAAATTACGCGGGAGCCCACGACATTTTTTCCGTTTTTTTTATTAATTCATTTATGCACTGTCTTTTCTCCTCTTATTCAGTGTTTGCATTTCCCATGCATTGTGTAGCACCCTGATTTATATATTATATATTTGGTTTATTCAGATATTGGTAGTGCTCCCGACAAACTCACAACGTGCGTCGGTACGTCGGCCCGACGCATAGCGACGGACCCGTACCGACGCAAGAGTGAAAGAGGCCTTAATGAGTGTTGAATTAAAAAAAAATTGGAAAAAAATGGCATGGGCTCCTGCGCAATTCTCTGCACCACAGGGGGAAAGCCGACGGCCGGGGGCCAATATTTGTAGCCTGCTATGAATATCAGCCCGCAGCTGTCTGCGTAGCCTTTACTGGCTATTAAAATAGGGGGACCCCCCAAAAAATGAAGTGGGGTCCCCCTATATTTTATAGCAAGAAATATATGCAGACAGCTGTGGGCTGATATAGCCTAGAGAGGGGCCAATGGATATTGGCCCCCCCTGGCTACAAATACCAGTCCGCAGCCGCCCCAGAAATGGCGCATCTGTAAGATGTGCCAATTCGGCACTTAGCCCTTCTCTTCCCGCTCCCGTGTAGTGGTGGGATATGGGGTAATAAGGGTTAATGTCACCTTGCTTTTGTATTGCCTATCCATTATTAATTCAATAGTAATAAAGGGTTAATAAAACACGCACACAATAGGAAAAAAGTATTTAAATATTCTTCATTTAACCATACTTACCATACTTCAGCGCCTGCAAAAAATGTAAAATAATAAACCGTATACTACCTGTCCGCCGTAGTCCAATTAACAACGAGTGTCCCACGATGATCTCCCCTATAGAACAGTGACATCGGGTGATGTCACTGCTCTATAGGACCCTCAGTGACACACTGACAGGAGACAATGGCTCCTGCAGTGCATCACTGAGGTTACTGTAGTTCAAAGTCTCACTTTATGGCAATTGCTGCCAAAAGTGAAACTATGGACTATTTCTTTACAGCGGCGGAGGAATACAGTGTGGAAGGACACCTTCCTCCCATCATTGTGTTCCTGGAGCCCCTGGAGAGCGGTCGCATCAGCTGATGCTGCCGTTCTTCACGGGAGATCGTCGTGGGACACTAGTGGATTTCTGTGCGGACAGGGAGTATATTGGTTGTTTGTTATTTTAATATTTTTTACAGATGACACTGGCTTCAGGGAACAAAGTGACAAGTGATGGTGAGTATGTACTCTATGTTATATGTACTGTATGTCTATATGTATGTAATGTACGAATGTATTTTATGTAGTATGTATGTAGTATGTATGTAGTATGCATATATGTATGTAGTATGTATGTAGTATGTAGTATGTATCTATGTAGTATGTAGTATGTATATAGTATGTAGAGTATGTAGTATGTATGTAGTATGTATGTATGTAGTATGTATGTAGTATGTATGTAGTATGTAGTATGTATGTAGTATGTAGTATGTATGTAGTATGTATGTAGTATGTAGTATTTATGTAGTATGTATGTAGTATGTATGTAGTGTGTAGTATGTATGTAGTATGTATGTAGTATGTATGTATGTAGTATGTATGTAGTATGTATTATGCACGTAGTATGTATGTAGTATGTTGTATGTATGTATGTAGTATGCATGTAGTATGTATGTAGTATTTTTTTTTTTTTACATTCAACACATTAGCCGGATGATGGAACTACTACCGTCCCATCATTGGCTAATGTGTCAATCACTGTCACTGTAGCAGGCATCATCCGATGTGACTTGCAGTCCCATCGGACGATGCCTGCACACACGCACAGACTACCGGCAGCCCGCACAGAGCTCCGGCAGCCCGCATAGAACCCCGGCAGACCTGTACAGAGCCCCGGCAGCCCACACAGAGCCCGGCAGCCCACACAGAGCCTCGACAGCCCGCATAGAGCCCCGGCAGGCCTGTACAGGCCCCCGGCAGGCCTGTACAGGCCCCCGGCAGGCCCGCACAGAGCCCTGGCAGGCCTGTACAGAGCACCGGCAGCCTGCACAGAGCCCCGGCAGCCCGCACAGAGCCCTGGCAGGCCTGTACAGGCCCCTGGCAGGCCCGCAAAGACCCACGGCAGGCTGCACAGAGCCCCGGCAGCCCGCACAGAGCCCCAGCTGGCCCGTACAGACCCCCGGCAGCTCGCACAGACCCCCGGCAGGCACGCACAGACCCCCGACAGGCATGCACAGACCCCCCACGGTCACACACAGACCCCGCCCGCACACACACATGCAGTCTCCGCCCACGCACCACCCACACTCCATTATAGTGCATCATTGCACTATGGGAACTTCCGATTCCGGTATCCGATATCGCAAAAGCATCAGAACTCGGTATCGGAATTCCGATACAGCAAATATCGGCCGATACCTGATATTTGCAATATCGGAATGCTCAACACTAGTTATAAACTTTTGTGAAGCACCTGGCAGTTGAATGTGCTCACTACATGTCTAGTTAAGTTTCTTGAGTGGTCTTGTGTCCAAAACAGTTTCACTTGTGGGGGATTTCCACTGTTTAGGCACATTAGGGGATCGCCAAATTACAGCTAATTTTAAGTTCAAAAAGTCAAATGGCGCTCCTTCCTTTCCAAGCTCATATATTGAATATCAGCGTACTCTGGATAAATTGCAAAACAAATTGTGTGGTGCATTTTCTCCTGTTACCCTTATGAAAATGCAGAATTTTAGGCTGCAAGAGCGTTTTGGTGAAAAAAAGTGTGAATTTTTATATTTATGGCTTTACGTTATAAACCTCTGTGAAGCACTTAGGGTTTCAATGTACTCCTCACACATCTAGATTCATGGATCTTGTTTCCAAAAGTGGGTCACTTGTGGGGGGGTTTCCACTGTTTAGGCACATCAGGTGCTCTCCAAACGCGACATGACATTTGCTCTCGATTCCTTAGAATTTTACACTTAAAAAGTCAAACGGTTCTCCTTCCATTTGGACCCTGCAGCGCACCCAAACAGTAGTTTTGCACGACACATGGGATGTTGGCGTACTCAGTGTGAAATTTAAAAAATTGGGGTCTGGAGTACATTTTTTATGAAAAAATGTTAAATGTTAATTTTTTCCTTCCACATTGCTTCAGTTCCTGTGAAGTGTTAATAAACTTTTTGAATGTAGTTTTGAACACCTTTTCTTTGGTGTAGTTTTTGGAATGGTGTCACTTTTGCCTATTTTCTGTCATATACGCCCCACAAAGTCACTTCAAATGTGATGTAGTCCCTAAAAAAATGGTTTAGTAAATTTTGTTGGCAGAATGAGAGATCGCTGGTGAAATGTAATCCTAACTTCCTAACAAACAAATTGCTTCAAAAACGGTGTTGATGTAAAGTAGACATGTGGGAAATGTTATTTATTAATCATTTTGTGCTACATAACTCTGGTTTAAGAACGCAAAAATTAAGTTTGAAAATTGCAAAATTTTCTAAATTGTCACCAAATTTTTTGTCACAAATCAATGCAAGTCATATTGAACAAATTTTTGCCACTATCATGAAGTACAAAGTGTCACAAAAAACAGTTTTAGAATCAGTGGGATCCGTTGAAGCATTCCAGAGTTATTATCTCATAAATTGACACTGGTCAGAATTGAAAAAATTTGCCTGTCGGGAAGGTGAAAATAGGCTTGGCTGGTGAAGGGGTTAAGTTTTGGAAATTGGAGTCTGTTCTAACTGTTAGGCCATGTTCACACCATCCTTTTTTTCATGCGGAATCGCCGCGATTTTCCCGCTGCGGGTCCGCAGCTGTTTTTCATGCAGGGTACATTACAATGCACCATATGGAAAACAGGAACTGCTGTGCCCACATTGCGGAAAATCGCGAAAAAAGCCGCGCTGAATAGCCGCGGTAAAAAAGAAGTACCATGTCACTTCTTTTTGCGGAACTGCAGCGGTTCTGCACCCATTGACCTCCATTGTGAGGTCAAACCCGCAGTAAAACCCGCAGATGAAAAAAATATCTGCGGGTTTTCTGCGGTTTGTGGTGGAGAACCGCTGCAGTGTGGCTGCCCCCCCGTGCCCCAATCCCACCCCCCCATGCTCCGATGCCACCCCCCCGTGCTCCGACGCCCCCCCGTACCCTCATCTCCCCCCCTTATACTTACCCGGCCTCCTGGCGTCCGTCTTCTCCCTGGGCGCCGCCATCTTGCAAAATGGCGGGCGCATGCGCAGTGCGCCCGCCGAACCTGCCGGCCGGCAGATTCGTTCCAAAGTGCATTTTGATCACTGAGATATAACCTATCTCAGTGATCAAAATAAAAAAAATAGTGAATGACCCCCCCCCTTTGTCACCCCCATAGGTAGGGACAATAAAAAAATTAAGAATTTTTTTTTCCACCAAGGTTAGAATAGGGTTAGGGTTAGGGGTAGGGTTAGGGGTAGGGTTAGGGGTAGGGGTAGGGGTAGGGTTAGGGTTAGGGGTAGGGTTAGGGTATTTTCAGCCATTTTAACCCTAAAAAACTTCCTAGAAAACACACAGACTCTGCATAGAAAACTGCATAAAAAACGCATCAAAAAACGCATCAAGAAACGCACCAAAAAAGCACCAAAAAAAGGACCTGCGTTTTCTGCCAAGAGCTGCGGTTTTTAGTCCTGAAAAAAAGGAGGGAAATCAGGAACGTGTGAACATAGCCTTAACATTTTAAGGCTAGGTTCACACTAGCGTTGCGCCGCCCTGCGTCGGCGACGCAACGCGCGACGCACGTAAAAACGCGCGCAAACGCGCGCAAAAACGCGCGCGTTTTGCGACGCGTGCGTCGTTTTTGACGAAAATCGGACGCACAGAAAATGCTACAATGTAGCGTTTTCTTGCGTCCGACGCTAGCGTCGGAAACGACGCACGTGGCGAAAAACGCCACCAAAACGACGCACGCGTCCCCTATGTTAAACATAGGGGCGCGTCGCCGCTGCGTCGCCGCTGCGTCGCCGGCGCGTCGCCGGCGCAACAGCGACGCACATTGGCGGAACGCCAATGTGAACGTAGCCTAAGCAGCATTAGAACAAAAGTTACAAAAAAGCAATGACAGGTTTAATAATGAGTTCATTACTTTGCTGCAAATTTGCCAGCACAAGCACAGGAAGAGCTTTGAGCTCGTAGATGGTGATTGAATCCAGAAGATAGTCTTTAACAGGCAAATTCTTATTAGTTTCTTGGCTGGTCTAACATTTTCCACCAGTGAAAAGTTTTGCAACGGCGTAAAAGTTTGGAATTAAACATGAGCAAATAGCTTTGCATAGTTTACATATCAAACAAGAAAGTTATAATTCCAGAAATGTTAGAGTAAGGACATCTTTAATACATGAAGTCTTGAGCTATAGGGCAAGCTTTAATAGTTGTCAAAGTCAACTGGAATGATTTACAAATCCTAAATATGATTCTTAAGGGGATTATTTATTTTAATTACGGTATTTTAAAGTTATAAATGCCATAAAATGGCAAAATTATCTATCTTCACCAACAGGGAGGAAGCCAGCAGGATGAAACCCCAAATTGGTTGAAAGAGTGCCATGCTGTGTGCTTCAAATTATTTTGAAAAGCTTTTACATGCTAAAGAGTATAATTAAAACTCCTTAAAAAGAACTTGTCAGTAAGATCAACTTTTCTAAACTGCATACAAGGACATGCAGGTCTTTAAAATAAAATAACACTTTTATATCTTCTATCTGTTGCTGCATACCTGAATAATTAGAATTTTCATTCATATGCAAATTAGATGGTAAAAACCACCTGTCACCAGGTTTTTCCCACATAACCTATGTCCACCACCTCTCAGCCTCATGTGACTATAATGTGCATGCGCCGTCGCTCTTAGGCCTTTCCCGGTGCACGTGCAGAACAGTTCTTTGTTCTGCCCTCAGCAAGGAAGAGAGAAGTGTGCATGCACAGGAGCCTGATGGGGGACACAATGTGGCTGCCATAGGATGCGTCATCCACACGAAGCAGAGAAGGAGGACGGCATCGCAAGAAGAGAGGAGGGGCTGAAAGAAGACTAGTAATTCTTTGGACTGGACCATCCCACCCCAGAGGTGATTATATTAAAAGGGTTTTTTTTTATTTGCTGGGTGAATTGGTGTCATATATACAACATTTTAGAGTGCTTTTACATGGGGATGAAAGGTGGTGGCCATAGGTTTTATGGGAAAAACCCGATGATCGGTTCTTTCTGAGTGCTCTGGGCATGACAGATCATTTAGGTTGTCACTGCCTCCTAAAGAGTCCCCACTCAGCTTTATCCTTTACAGCTTGATTAATAACTCACTGTCTGTGTGATGTCAGGTATTGAACAAGGATATTAGACAGTGAACAGTTAATCAAGCTAAAGAAGCTGTTGCTGGGCAGGGAAACAACATGAGGCGGAGGTGGCTCCCTAACATTGTTTCCCCACTGAGCATTAGCCTCTTTAGCTTGATCACTATCTGATATAATTGTTTGATACCTGGTATCACCTGGTATAACACAGAGAGTGAACTGTTGATAAAGCTAAAAAACTGTCGCTGGGCAGGGAAACAACATCAGCTGGAAGTGGCCAAAGGCTGAATAATTATCCATGATGTCAGACTCTTGAAATCAGATGAAAGACATATACATCTGAGATTGTAAGGGTATAGTGGGAGTTCAATGGCTTGCAAGACACTGGTTGGAGATCCTCGGTCTAGATGGTGCAGATGATATGCTGATAAACTCCTGAAGTTAAGGCATTTAATCTCACATTATCATTCCTAAAATAGACGCTAACCATATCCATGGTGGTGTAGGAGAAAATAAGTCAAAACATCCCTTTTATACAGAATATGGAAGAAACCAGGATCGATATTTAATACTCTACGTAGTGCAAAATAAAGAAAGCTGTAATAAATGCACATGCACCCAGGGGAACACTTTAATGCATTATATTTGGTCATACAGTCTTATTTCAGTAAAATAATATTCAAGAAAAGAAAAACCCTGCTGTGATTCCAGTCACTAAGCTGACTGTCCATTTGGAAGGAGGCCCTTGTGAGAATTCACCAAAGGGTAAGTAACAGATTCTAGTTTGGCGGCTGGGAACTGTTCACACAGCCGGAGTTCTAGGTTCTCTGCACTCAAGTGGCTGTGGGCACTCCGTCCATCCCTTCTATGGGGAAAAGTTGATGTTCCAACTTTGGGCTTTTCGAGTTGACTGTCCCTCTTGTCAATTCGTTCTTGCGCTCGAAAGTGGCAGAAAAGTACAGCCACTAAGCTCTTCTTGAAGTTTTCATTCATGAAAGTGTAAACTACAGGATTATTAAAGGAGTTAAAAAATCCAACGGCTTGTACGATGGCCACTATCATTTTCACTGTGACGTCATCATACTCTTCTTCAAGGTCATCTGTTGACAGAGAAAAAATTAATTTATCACTAATTTGTACAGACAATTTGCTTTACAGCATCACTTACCACTATGTTCTGTTACCTATGGGACCTGACTGGACACAGAGAAGAATCATATGAAGTAAACGTTCACTATGTGAGATTTACATAGATAATTAATGAAGAAGACTAAATTGGACAGATAATATTCATCTGCTCTCATATACGCATGTTTCCTTTATATTTATTATAGAAAAATTTGTAATGCTTCCAGTAAATTATCCTGGAAATTACTTTTAGTTTTGAATAAAAAGCTTAAGGGGAATGTATCACCTACATTTATATTTACCAATTAATTTTTAATTTTTAATCAATTTTTTAGCACATGATTATGGGGTAGATATTGTGTTGGATCTTCTGATATGAATTACTTCTATTGAAGAGTTATCTAGACGGGAATTGTACGCCGGTGACTGTGCAGAGATGTGGAGAAGGTGAGCTGTGCCAATCAGCAATTTTGAATAGCTAGATCCTGTTTTATCCATATATACAGTTAGGGCCAGAAATATTTGGACAGTGACACAAGTTTTGTTATTTTAGCTGTTTACAAAAACATGTTCAGAAATAAAATTATATATGTAATATGGGCTGAAAGTGCACACTCCCAGCTGCAATATGATAGTTTCCACATCCAAATCGGAGAAAGGGTTTAGGAATCATAGCTCTGTAATGCATACCGTCCTCTTTTTCAAGGGACCAAAAGTAATTGGACAATGGACTCTAAGGGCTGCAATTAACTCTGAAGGCGTCTCCCTCGTTAACCTGTAATCAATGAAGTAGTTAAAAGGTCAGGGGTGGATTCCAGGTGTGTGGTTTTGCATTTGGAAGCTGTTGCTGTGAGCAGACAACATGCGGTCAAAGGAACTCTCAATTGAGGTGAAGCAGAACATCCTGAGGCTGAAAAAAAAGAAAAAATCCATCAGAGAGATAGCAGACATGCTTGGAGTAGCAAAATCAACAGTTGGGTACATTCTGAGAAAAAAGGAATTGACTGGTGAGCTTGGGAACTCAAAAAGGCCTGGGCGTCCACGGATGACAACAGTGGTGGATGATCGCCGCATACTTAATTTGGTGAAGAAGAACCCGTTCACAACATCAACTGAAGTCCAGAACACTCTCAGTGAAGTAGGTGTATCTGTCTCTAAGTCAACAGTAAAGAGAAAACTCCATGACAGTAAATACAAAGGGTTCACATCTAGATGCAAACCATTCATCAATACCAAAAATAGACAGGCCAGAGTTAAATTTGCAGAAAAACACCTCAAGAAGCCAGCTCAGTTCTGGAAAAGTATTCTATGGACAGATGAGACAAAGATCAACCTGTACCAGAATGATGGGAAGAAAAAAGTTTGGAGAAGAAAGGGAACGGCACATGATCCAAGGCACACCACATCCTCTGTAAAACATGGTGGAGGCAACGTGATGGCATGGGCATGCATGGCTTTCAATGGCACTGGGTCACTTGTGTTTATTGATGACATAAGAGCAGACAAGAGTAGCCGGATGAATTCTGAAGTGTACCGGGATATACTTTCAGCCCAGATTCAGCCAAATGCTGCAAAGTTGATTGGACGGCGCTTCATAGTACAGATGGACAATGACCCCAAGCATACAGCCAAAGCTACCCAGGAGTTCATGAGTGCCAAAAAGTGGAACATTCTGCAAAGGCCAAGTCAATCTCCAGATCTAAACCCAATTGAGCATGCATTTCACTTGCTCAAAGCCAGACTTAAGACGGAAAGACCCACAAACAAGCAAGACCTGAAGGCTGCGGCTGTAAAGGCCTGGCAAAGCATTAAGAAGGAGGAAACCCAGCGTTTGGTGATGTCCATGGGTTCCAGACTTAAGGCAGTGATTGCCTCCAAAGGATTTGCAACAAAATATTGAAAATAAAAATATTTTGTTTGGGTTATGTTTATTTGTCCAATTACTTTTGACCTCCTAAAATGTGGAGTGTTTGTAAAGAAATGTGTACAATTCCTACATTTTCTATCAGATATTTTTGTTCAACCCTTCAAATTAAACGTTACAATCTGCACTTGAATTCTGTTGTAGAGGTTTCATTTCAAATCCAATGTGGTGGCATGCAGAGCCCAACTCGCGAAAATTGTGTCACTGTCCAAATATTTGTGGCCATAACTGTAGGTGATATCTTTCATTGCGATCCTGCCAATGATGATATTGAGAGGACCACTAGTAGTATCAGCGTATAGAGGGCCCGGTGGTCAGGCTTAAAAGTTGTCAGGTGTCAGGATTTCAATAACAATTACATTTTTTTACAATACACAATATTGTGCAAACATTTTAGGCAGGTGTGGAAAAAAAGCAAAATCTAAATCAAATAAATATTTGATGTGTTAGGGCTGGCGGAACGCATCGAATAAATATGAAGACAGTAATAAGGTGCGTTCGCAGCCCGGGGTCCAGAGATGGAACCTGCTGCTAGGTAATGGCGGCACTATATGGTGGTACTACACCAGAATAAACACGGGTTCCCTCACCCGGTCTGAACTGATGCGAACTCTGTTGCTTCACAGAGTCGCAGGGAAGCAAAGGAAACACTGTGCCCTGTTAACAGTCACAGGGTGCAGCAGATGGATGCTAGTGGGATCCCTGAAACTCACCCCACCTATGCTGGTGATTGATCTCGCTCTGACCCTCGGTGGCTTTTGAGCCCGCGCCTGAGGATGCCCTGAGTCAGATGCTGAGATCAAGCGGGAGTTCCCACCCTACACTGACCGGTTGTCATGACTGATTATAGATTACCGCACAGAGTGCGTCCAGGGCCGCTCTGGCAGATGCCACTAACCACCCTAACTAGGGCTAGGAAAGCGCACTGATTGCGCACGGCGCCGCACTGGCGGTCACTGCTGGTTTGACACAGTATCGTGTGCAAGATGTGCGGGAAAGCACTGTCAGATGCTAGGTAGCTTCCACCATTCGCAAGCAGTTAACAACACTAGGGATGGGAATGATTCAGAGCTTTCATCCATCGACAGGCATACATCTACACAAGTTAGCAAGTTTATACTAGCGAATGGCCGTGCGGCCATGCAAACCTTTTATAGTAGTAGCGCTCTGGGACCTTCCTGATGGTCCAATAGGAGTCGCAGCAGGACCTGAGCAAGTGATCCCTGACCTCCAATGGGAGGTTGACCCGGGGCATACTCAGTATGGGAAAAGCAGGACTTAGTCCCTGAAAAGCCTCCTGTCATGCAGACCCGTTGAAGCGCAAGGACCGCGCGAAACGGCCGTCGTCTCCCCTGCTCGCACGAGCTCCTTTTCTTCTCCCCCGGCCATGAAGTTTTAATTGTGAAGACTCAATAAAATTTGCTACTTTGAAGATTGGTGAGTGCATCCTGCTTTTTTCTTTTGCTACCTGGGACACATATGTTATTTATGGTTTTGCACCCGATATCTTTTTCGCCATGGCTGTTGCTGACATGATATAGCTTTTTAGTACCGGCTTTCCTGAAGATTATGGATTTAGTTGGGGCAGTGCCGTCCATATGCTATTTTCTCTCTTTTATTCGTTGTTACATGCATATGTATTGTACATGTATGTACTCATTGTTTCCATGGCCATAAAGAAGTCTCCTTTGAGGACAGGAATCTGATGTATTTATTCCATTGGGTGATGGGGGTGGCGGTGGCCCACATATGAACACACCAGACTCCTGTATTCAGAGCAGACTTATCACTGGCTGTGGCATGAAAACAGGTACGGACTGGGGTTGAAATTCAGCCCTGGCATTTGAAATCACACAGGCCCATGTTGTCCCTGTCCCCATGAACCACATGGGATATATTACTAATATTATCCTGGAGGGAGGAAAGGAAGATTTTCTACAAGACCAATATTTCTAATGATACCCGTAGCCTGCTGGGGTAAGTGACGGAGTCAGCAACTTTGTGCTCCATCACAACTCTTAACAGTATGGGTGTCTTGAGAACACCGATTCTGTTAACAATGTAGCAGACAAGGTGGCCCATGACCAGACAGGCCCTTCTGGTATTTGCCAGAATTGCCAGATGGCCAGACCAGCCCTGCATGCAAACAATGCAAACGCTGTGCCGTGTCAACAGTTACAGTGGGGAGAATAAGTATTTGATACACTGCTGATTTTGCAAGTTTTCCCACCTACAAAGAATGGAGAGGTCTGTAATTTTTATAGTAGGTACAATTCAACTGTGAGAGACAGAATGTAAAAATAAATAACAGAAAATTACATTGTATGATTTTTACATAATTACATTGCATTTTATTTCATGTAATAAGTATTTGATCACCTACCAACCAGCAAGAATTCGGGCTCTCACAGGTCTGTTAGTTTTTCCTTAAGAAGCCCTCCTACTCTGCACTCATAACCTGTATTAATTGTACCCGTTTGAACTCGTTACCTGTATAAAAGACACCTGTCCACAAACTCCATCAATCACACGCCAACCTCTCCACCATGGCCAAGACCAAAGAGCTGTCTGACACCAGGGCCAAAATTGTAGATCTACACAAGACTGGAATGCATTACAGACAATAGGCAAGCATCTTGGTGAGAAGGCAACTGTTGACACAATTATTAAAAAATGAAAGAAACACAAGATGACTGTCAATATTCTTTGGTCTGGGGTTCCATGCAAGCTCTCACCTTGTGGGGTAAGGATGATTCTGAGAAAGTTCAGGAATAAGCCCAGAACTACATGGGAAGACCTGGTCAATGACCTGAGGAGAGCAGGGACTACAGTATCA